>NC_045436.1:147206200-147265704 GCF_002776525.5 Piliocolobus tephrosceles
TTTTGAGACGGAGTCTTGCTCTGTCGCCCAGGCTGGAGTGCAGTGGCACGATCTCAGCTCACTGCAAGCTCTGCCTCTCAGGTTCACGCCATTCTCCTACCTCAGCCTCCCAAGTAGCTGGGACTACAGGCGCCCGCCACCACATCTGGCTAATTTTTTGTATTTTTAGTAGAGACGGGGTTTCACTGTGTTAGCTGGGATGGTCTCGATTTCCTGACCTCGTGATCCGCCCGCCTCAGCCTCCCAAAGTGCTAGGATTACAGGCGTGAGCCACCGGGCCCGGCCTGATCTATTCTTTTTAATAACTGAATAATACTCTATAGTATATAGATATGCTAATTTTTTAGCCATTTCCTTATTACGGACATTAACTTTGTTTCAGTATGTACATACGTATATTCATATGTATATATGTGTATATATACACACATGCATATGTAAATATACTTTTTTCTGCTACTAAAAACAAGTCCAGTACACAAGTCCTTATGTATTAATTTTTACCTTTATAGGACAGATTTCTAAGAATTGAATTGATTCCAGGTGGGTCAAAGTATATATGTATGTATGTATGCATGTGTGCACATATATGTGTATCTGTGTGTGTCTATGTGTATGATTAATGTTGTCAGATTATTTTCCAGAGTGGCTCACATTCCATTATAGTCATGTATAATAAAGTGGCTCACATTCCATTTTATATATATATATAGAGAGAGAGAGAGGAGAGCCATGTATACATATATGTATCGAGAGAGAGAGAGAGAGAGAGAGACCTATACATATAGCCACGTATATAGCCATATATATGTATATACGGCCATATATGTGTGTCTGTATATACAGACAGCCATGTATAGCAAAGTGGCTCACATTCCATTATAGCCATATATAAGAGCACAAGACCACAACATTCCTGCCAGGAATAAGTGTTTTAGCTCTTTTTGTTAATGATATCACACTTTCCCTTTAATTTGAATTTTTCTGATAAGTGAATATAAGCATTTAAAAATATTTTGACCATTTGTACATTTTTCTTCCTTTATCTGCCTTCTTTTGTCTACTATCTTTTGATTAAAAATTTGTAAGAGTTTCTTATAATACACACACTAATCCTTTATTTTTCAACTGTATTTTTCTAGATTTTTAATCATTTGTCTATTAAGGTTGTTTCATAATACTTTTACTATTCAAATAATTTTTCATTTTTAGGTCATCAAATACGTGTCTTTTCATAGTCCTGCCTAGAAAGTCTTTTTGCTGCAGTTTGTAGATGTAGTCTCCTGGATTATCTGGCAAGATTTTATTGCTTTCTTTCATTTAGGCCAAGGATCCATGTAAAATTCATTTTTTTTGGAATTAATGTTTAAATAGAGTATGAGTAGAGGAGCATTCTTATTTTCTTTAAGATCAAGAGCCAGTTCTGTACCACTTATTAAATAACCCCCTCCATTTCCAACTGAATTGAATCTTAGTCATAAATTACATTCCATAAATAGATCTCAAGGTATATGAGGTTTGTTTTTTTAATTCTTTATTCTATCGATCTATTTGTCTACTCCTATTTCTAAAGAGCATATTTTATTACAGTGTCTTTTACAGCATATTCTGATACCCGATATTTTTAGGTTTCCCTCGCTGTTAACTTTCATAGCTTTCTTGGCTATTTTTGTGCCTTTATTTTTCATGTAAACTTAAGACAAATTTATCCAGTTTTTTTTTATCCTGATTCTCTTGGAATTCTAATAAGAACTTAAATTTATTAATTAAATTTATTAATTTTATTAATTTTGGAAAACTGATGTTTTTATATTAAGTCTTTCTGTTCAAGAAGGCTTTCCATTTGTTGTATAGCTTTCTACATATTATACCTTTCTTGATTATATATTTCCTATATATTTTATTATTTTCATTGCTATTGGGAATGGGTTTTAAAAGTTTACTTCATATATGTTTTGCAGGAGAGAAAATCTACTGATTACACTTGTATTAACCTATTGCTTTACCAAATTCCCTTATTAAGCTCTATGTGTTATGCAAATAATCATAACTGTCACCAAATAGGGATAGTCGAATATCTTTTTCTAATGTGTATGCCAATTATTTTATTATTGCAATTGCTAAAGCCTTCTAAAGAATGTTAAATAATTAGGATGATAGAGTATCTTGTTTCTGGTTTGAATTGATATGGTTTTAGTGTTTCATTATTTAGGACAATAGTTGCTGTAACATTTAGTCATCTATTTTTATTATATTCAATAAAGATAATATAGATTTTCATAGTTTTTCTTTTTTTTTTTTGAGACGGGATGTCTCACTGTCACCCAGGCTGGAGTGTGGTGGCGCGATCTCAGCTCACTGCAACCTCTGCCTCCCAGGTTCAGGCAATTCTCTTGCCTCAGCCTCCTGAGTAGCTGGGATTACAGGCATGTGCCACCACATCCAGCTAATTTTTGTATTTTTAGTAAAGACGGGCTTCACCATATTGGCTAGGCTGGTCTTGAGCTCCCGACCTCAAGTGATTCTCCTACCTTGGCCTCCCACAGTGCTGGGATCACAGGCATGAGCCACCATGCCTCGCCCCTTCATATATTTCTTAATGATCATTTCAGTATTCCTGGAAAAAGACCTTTCTGGTCAGAGTGTATACTTTCGATACACTGCGGGTTGTATTTGACTATATATTTCTTTACAATTTTATTGGGGCATATTTTGCATGTCCTAATTTATCCATTCCAAGTACACAATTCAGTGATTTGTAGTAAATTACCAAGTTGTGGAACCATTACCATAAAACCGTTCTGAAACATTTTCTTCACCTCAATTAGATCCCACATGCCCATTTACTGTTGATCCTCATTCCCATCTTCTGTCCCAAGCACTAATCTGTCTCTACAGATTTGCTTTTGCTGGACATTTCATATACAGAGAATCATACAATATGGAGACTCTGGTGTCTTGCTTCTTTCCCTTAGCATACTTTTGAGACTTGTCCCTGCTGTAGCTACTCATATCAGTGCTTCATTTCTTTTTATCATTGAATAATATTCCACTGTCGGTCTACTCCTCATTTTATCTATCCATTCATCAGTTGATGGATGCTTCTTAGGTTGCTTCCAGTTTCAAGCTATTATGAACAAAGCTGCCAAGAACGTTTATGTACAAGTCTTTGTGTGGATATATTTCTCTTGGGTAATTATTACCTAGGAGTAGAATTGCTGGGGCATATGGCAAATTTATGTTTAACTTTTTAAGAAACAACCAAACTGTTTTATAAAGTGGCGGCACCACCTTACATTCCCACCAGCACTGTATGAGGGTTCCTGTTTTTGCACATCCTCACCAATTGTTAGTTTGTCTCTATTTTAGCCATTCAGGAAGGTGGAAAATGTGGTTTTATTTCACATTTTCCTAGTGACTAATGATGTTGATGATATGTTCATGTTTTTATAGAGGAAGAGGGAAACAGTCTCTAAAAAGAGTCACTATAAAAAAGTTGGTGGCATTTGGAAACTAGCACTGCATACCAAAGGCAAAAAAGCCAAAATAAGACGTAAGTCCCCTGACCTACACCAGAATATACATTTTGGTGTTAATTACTCCACATTTTTTTTCCATGCATACAAAACATAGTTATACTTGTCACAGAAACCATTAGTGAATATGCATAAAGTTGGCTCATTAAGGTTAATTTTAATGTTTATGTTAATTCTATTATATACAATTACTTTAGTCATTTCTAAATAAAAATAAATGTAAAAAAATGTAGAAAGCAAACTCTTGGAAGACTCAATAGTAACTGCAATTTGAAGCAAAGTATATTTCCTAATATACAGATAATCTATAAATTATGAATAAGTAGGATTAATTAAGTGAATAAGTAGGATTAAACTATAATCTATAAATTATGAATAAGTAGGATTAATTACATTTGAATTAAAAAAGCCATTAATCTAAGTATCACATTAATCAAATGGGAGGAACCAGGTATCATTTAGAAAACTATTCAGAAGACACTGAGAGAAAACTACAAAATATATACTCTTATGTACTCTGCATTTTTGGTGAATACTAAATGCCTTCTCTGCTATAAAAGAAGAGCAAATTATTAAAATGAAAGCATTCATAATACAGGAACAAAGTTTCATTTTATAAATTTTTATCCTCACTCATATTTGTTCACCTTATGACTACTGCTCTAAAACTGTCCCCTCAAACACAAATAGAATGTGAATAATTTATGAACTCTATAGATGTTAAAAAAACGTTTTGGAGGCTGGGCAAGGGGGCTTATGCCTATAATCCCAGCATATTGGGAGGCTTAGGCAGGAGGATCACTTGAGGCCAGGAGTTTGAGAGCAGCTTGGGCAACAAAGTGAGACCCTGTCTCTACAAAAAATTAAAAAAAAAAAAACTAGTCAGATGTGTGATGGGGCACAGTGACTGTAGTCTCAGCTACTCGAGAGGCGGAGGTGGGAGGATCACTTGAGCCCAGGAGTTTGAGGCTGCAGTGAGCTATGATGGTGCCACTACACTCAAGCCTGGGTGACAGAGTGAGACCCTGTCCAAAAAAAAAAAAGTTGTTTTAGTATCAAGACCTTGTAAACTAAAAGAATGCTAAAGGTAAATACTGACTCATTTTATATTTCCGACTTTCTTTAGAAAACAATACCAAACTGAGAGTGGAATAGCAGAGACTCAGATACTTATAAATTCAGGCTAAACATTGAAAACATTAACAATTTAGGTGTCAAAATCTTTTAAATAATGTATATATGCCCTAGTATTTCTATTCACATGGTTTAAAATTTGATCAAATTGAAATGTTTGGAATGCTTTCAAGAGTAAGATAAAATCAATCACAGTACTTTGAGAAGCTGAGGTGGGAGGACCACTTGAGTCCAGTAGTCAAAGACCACTCAGGGCAACATGGTGAGACCCTATTTCCACAAAAAAATTTTAAAAACTGGGCACCGTGGCTCACACCTGTAATCCCAGCACTTTGGGAGACCGAGGTGGGTGGATTTCTTGAGGTCAGGAGTTTGAGACTAGCCTGGCCAACATGGTGAAACCCTATCTCTACTAAAAATACAAAATTAGTTGGGCATGGTGGCGTCTGTCTGTTAATCCTAGCTACTCGGGAGGCTGAGGCAGGAGAATCTCTTGAACCCAGGAGGCAGAGATTGCAGTGAGATAAGATTGTACCACTGCACTCCAGCCTGGGCAAAACGAGCAAAACTCTTGTCAAAAAAAAAAAAGCCATACAAAAATGATCATCAGGCATTATTTCCTATATTATTTTAAGAATCTACTGTTGGAGACACTATGATAAAATTACTGTATGTAAATTGAATCCCTTCTAGCCACGGTAAGTGGAATGTTTCATATTAACAGAGTAGGATAAAATCTCATTTAGTTGGTATCATTGGAAAAGGAGCTATTTCATAAAAATAAATACTCTTGGTAACCAGACCTAATCTGAATTTTAAAAATATTAGTCATTTATTATTTGACTGGCATATGGCAATTTAATAATTGTTATATTTTCCTACCTTTTAAAATAAAACATACAGGATACAATCCAACACTTTCTTCATTATTTTAGTGTCTACTTCAAAACTTTATTATCTGATAACTCTAATTCTGCAATCTTGCCATTCACTTATGGCAGTGAAAAAAAATCAACCCTGCCAGTATCTCTAAATGTCACAATATTTAGAGATAGTATTATCACTGTAGGAAAGAAAAATGTTCTGAGAGGTACAGTAACTTGTTTAAATTATACAAGGCAATGTGGCTTCTATCACCACTACTTATGGTGGACAATGGTTCTCACACTTGAGGATGCATCAAAGCCACTGGAAGACTTATTAAAACACCATTTGCTAGGCCCCAGCCCCAGAGTTTCATATTCAGTAGGTGTGAGGTGAGGTCTAATCTGTATTTCCAAGAAGTTCCAAGTAGTGCTGATCTTCCTGTTAGGGATCGCACTTTGAGAACCACTGGGCTAATCCACTGGATTTTCCTTCCTTGTCTTCTCTGTAGCAAAGGATGATGATAAAACTTTGTCCTTTTTGAAGTATGATATCAATTTTTAATAACACTCTGGTTATTTAGCCAGGTTTGGGAACAACCTCTATATATTGTGTCTCCTAGGGTTCTATCCCAAGCACTCTTGTGTACTCCTTGGCCAGTGTCATTCTCTTGCGTTTGGATTCAACAATCTAAGGAAGTAGTTTTCAAAAAAGTCTAAGGACTTCAGAGTCCTTAGACTCTAAAAGAATTAAAGGTGCCAAGAAGCTTTGGGAACATGATTCTTCAACTTCCTTCCCCATTCCCTGAATTAGCTCTTCATTCTATATTCCTTGTTTCAATTGAGAGCACCTTTTAATTAGCTTAATTGCACAAATCAGAGTCAGTCTCGATTCCTCTTTTCGTATACCCTCACCATTCAGTCATTAAGTTTTGTCAATCTGACCTCATAAACAGCTCTTGAGCCTGGTAATTTCTGTCTATATCCACTGCCAGAGTGTGCCTAATTCACTTGTCTGAATTCCAAAAGCCTTCCTAATGGGTTTTTGGCTTTGACCACTCAGATCCATTCTCCACAATGCAGTTACAGTAATCTTTCTGAAATAAAATTGTAATTATGCCATCCCTATTAAAAAATCCTTTAGTGCTTCCTCATTGCTTTCAGGATAAAATTCAAACTCCTTGGCATAACTAGAGGTTCTCCATGTTCTGGTCCATTCCCCTCTTCAGCCTCATCTCTTGACTTTATCCCCTTTTATTTCCGCACTCTAGCGATGCAAACTACCTTCACATTCCAAAATACAATATATTTGCTCATGACTTCATGATGAAGTACAGCTCCTATTTCTCCTGGTTATCATGCCCCCTCTTTTGGGTGGCTAATTCATAATGTGGATCAAGTAACACTGTAAGAAGTTCTCCCTGCTTTCTCGTCAACCCCTCTTTTGGGTGGGTTACTTCCATTATTTTCAGAATGCCACATTCACATATCTGTCACAGTCTTCATCTCATTATAATCACTGATTTATTTTTTAATCTATTTCTTCCTCCATCTGATACCACCTCCCTGCTACCTCCAGCAATTTTACACACAGTACATTCAAGAGGCAGAATGGTTTAGCGGATAAGGTACAGAACTGTTCTTGGGTTCAAGTCCCACCTCTGCCTCTTATTAGCCCTATGATGTTAGCCAAATAGCAAAAACCAATTAAAACCACAATGCACAAAGAGAGGAATTTATGCAAGCACACTGTGATTTTGAACATACGGATTTATTTTTTTGGTCTGTCACTTCATTTGCACAACAGGTGTTGGAACAAATGATCTCCAAAACACCTTTCAACCCTAAGAACTTATGCCTAGGATTACCAGTAGTATCCTGGATAAGAGATATTTTAAAGGTCTATGAGAGTCGTGCAAATATAGTATCATGAATATTTGAAACTACAGAAGTGAAGTAAATTGTCAGGTTACTTAATTGCACAGATTCTTTTCAAAGTCAAATAGGATTTTTCAGATTTGGTATGATTTCATCTAGAAAGAATTTTTTAAAATCTGCTAAGTAGCAGTAAAAATGTAACTCCCTTTTAAAAATCTGATTTCAAGAGAAACATTTTATTATGTTACTTTTCCTGAATTATCAACTCATGCAGTTTCAGTCCTATGTATTCATACAATATTCTATTTCTGAAGAGGAAGGTCTTACAAAGCATCCACATTGATTACTGTCTCTGTAACGTAAAGAACAGTAATTTTTGCTCACAACAGCAGGAAATAATGCTTTATGCTCAAGATAACTGCAAATAAGAGAACATTTATGACACTTTAAAAAAAGAAAGTCAACTTGAACAGTAACAGCTCATTCTTTTTCTGCTTTCAAAACCTCTTTCACCATTCAAGGCCTTGAGATAGGCAGCAAAGTATGCAGGGAAAATTTTTATATACTCCAGTGAAAACTGTAAAAAGGGGAAAACTATGCATGTAAATGTTATGACTGATTGCCTTGAATGCACCAACTAGATAGCTCTTAATTCTGAAATAATATTTTTATTCACAGCACATTTTATGTAACAGAGCATGTTTCTGATCCTTATAATAATCCTGTGAGAGAGTCAGGGAAGACGCTATCTCTACTTGACAGATGAAGAAATTGAGCTGTGTGAATATGCCAAGTCACAGTTTTAACATGTCAGAGCTTTGACTATTAATATACCTTATTAATCTATATATCACCAGAATCCAATATTTTGTGGACACTTTATTAAACATGTGGCAAAGAAATTAAGCTAAATTTTCTGGTTTCTAGAGTCCAGTGCTCCTTTTATTAGCAGTTTTAGTAATTCTCCTCCAATTGGTAGGATAGGTTTGTAGCTGAGTCAATTAAATTACTAACCCCAAATCAAGAATGTTACTTAATTAAGGATGGGCACGGTGGCTCACACCTGTAATCCCAGCACTCTGGGAGGCCGAGGCAGGCAGATCACCTGAGGTCAGAAGTTTGAGACCAGTCTGGCCAATATGGTGAAACCCTATCTCTACTAAAAAATACAAAAATTAGCTGGGCATGGTGTCACGCACCTGTAATCCCAGCTACTTGGGAGGCTGAGGCAGGATAATAACTTGAACTGGGGAGGCAGAGGTTGCAGTGACCTGAGATCAGGCCACTGCACTCTAGCCTGGGCAACAAAGCAAGACTCCATCTCAAAATAAAAAAAAAAAAAAAAAAAAAAAAAAAAAAAAAAAAAAAAAAAACAGTGTTACTTAATTGAAGCAATTTAGGTAGCCAGATCTTCTGGACTGAAAACATAAGCAGAATTTTGTTAGCTACTATCTTTTCACCTACACGTTTCATAGGAATACATGTAAAATTACTTTCTTTGATAGAATAGGCAAAGAAAAATTCCTATAAACAAGTACCTATGAATTACCTGTGGTGCAAGAAGAGGTAGCCTAATATAAGCCAAAAGTTTACTTAGATCTTTCCGTCTCTGTTCCAAATCATGACGGACCCAAGTAAGAAGTGCATTCAATATTGTCTCCTCATTAGGAATGTTCATGTCATCACTTGCCAAGAGCTTTGCAATTTCGCTGGCTGGTAATAATACAAATTCCTGGTTTCTGATTACTTCCATGAAATGCTCCTAGAGGGAAGAAATAGCAGATGAACAATATTGTCCCTTCTGACCATCACAATTTACTCAGAAGAAAGTAAAAGCTTATTGCGTTAGCTACCACACACAATTTATATTTTAGACCTTACAATGTACTACTACTTGTTAGGAAAGAAACACAGCAGAGAAAAAAAAAATTAAACTACAATTATGTTGTTAAACATATATAAGTAGAATTAAAGTGTTATATCACTTATTACATTTAAAAAATGGACCTGGGACATTTAAGTATTGCTTCACTCAAGTTAGAAAATACTTTTGGCCATTCTTTGGAAGGAAGAGAGAAAAAATGAATTAGACACTGAGATGTATGATACTCTAACACGAGTAGTAGTTAGATTTGTGGTTTGGATTTGTAGGTGCTGAAGAATTTGGCCAGCAGTGGAGCCAAACACCTAGAGAGCTTGGTTACTTCTCTAACTAGGAAATGGCCTCTAGGGTGGCTAGATTTTCCAGAACCTTTCTAGACCACAGATGTCTTCTCATATCTTCCCTGGAATGAGTATTTGTCCTTAGGGTTATACTACAACCATATTGGTCTTCAAGATCGTTTTAATGATATTTATAAGACCATCTAGGATTTTGGGTCTGTTTTCAAATTTTTAATCTCTTTTAAGGGTCTGTTTTTTAATTTGTTATATGTTCTAAGTGTCTGTTTTTAAATTTTTAATCTCTTCTAATATAATTTACAAAGCTCTTTTGGTCTCATAGGAAAAAGGACCAAAGCGGGGGAAAACAGTAGTGACCTACAATGCCCTGGGATCAGGACATTAGATGACTCAGTCCTGGCCTCACGTTAGAATCAAATCCTCTATAATTGGAAATGGGAAATAAAAATGCCGTTAGGTGTGAGATGACCTTGATAGGCTATTATGCTAAATAATCAGGAGAGAAGGAAAACATACCATCTGATTTGAAAGGTTGTAAGTCTTAATGAATGGATAGTTGACATAGTTATAATATAAATGCAAATGCTAGACACATATTGTCCCTTAATGTTTTTCTCATATATCCTGATGTATTATCGCTGTCTCAGCATGCAGAGGTTTACTAAAGAAGCTAAGGCTGTTTAAATTAGACCTAGAGATAAGGACTATCAATAACTATCTTCTATATTAAAATGAGAATTATATTTTCCATATAGCCTGTGGTAACCCAAGTGAGGTACTGATCTGAAATATATATTAGCTTGGCATTCCTATCAGTAGAAGTTCTAAAGGGGAAAACCATTCATGAATAATTAATGAAGTTCAATTGCTTCAATTTATCATGATTTGTTCAAGGATGTCTAAATGAGTCTATTTTAAATGATGGATTATCATTTCAGAAACATATTTTAATAAAACTTCAATGCTAGAATGGCTCCAAGCAAAAGGTTCTATTGAATTGCATACTGACATTCTTTAGTAACACATAGCAAGAACTACAAAAATGTTGAAACTCTCAACCCAGTTATCCCATTTGTAATTTAAACCTGAATAAATAATTTGTAAGCAAAAAACAAAGCTGAATACCTAACAATACTTCTCTGTATTATTATTTACAATGGCAAAAAATGGAAAATAGCCTACATGTTCAGTTATAGGGAGCTGTATATTAAATAAGCATTAAACATTTCAAAGACAAAGATCATGTAGCTACATGGAAAGACACTTATGATAAAATGTTAGGTGAGACTGTGAAGAAACTGAAATAATAATATGTATTTCCAATTCCTTAAACATATAAAGTATAATCGACAGATATATACATTGGTATAACTATGCCATACTTTCAAATGGCATTAACTGGATTTCATCAGTAACAAAAGGACTATCATGTAAATATTCACTTGACAAATTATTTGTTGATGTGTCTATTTCATAATAATGCCCATTCCATTGTAGTATAATTTACATTAAGTGAAAATTGAGTTTTTCAACAACTTATGAAATACTACTGAACTCAGGTTGAATACAAAGTATTTTTCAAAAGTATTAATTTGGTTTTGAAGCAGCTACTTTAGCAGATCTCAATGTTTTTTATAAGTCTTCTAGATTGAGAAAGACAATTTTAAGTTTTAAAATTAAATGTTTTTATTTGTGTCATAAATTCGAAATGACAATAAATAGTTGTAATGATACAACCAATCTTAAGACTTTTTTAGAGGTTATATGACTTGCTCCAGGTCATGTTCAGTGGCAGGGAGAATGAGAAAACAGGTTTCCAGATTCATGGATCCTGGGGAGGACTCCTCATCCTTTACCACTTGTATTCGTGCAGGATCAGTGAACGTCCCCAGTCCATGCACCATTCACTGATTGGACTCACTGGCATGGTATTATGCTGTATATTTTAAATCCATATTAAAATACACACAACTATCATGCTACCAAACACTTGCTAGCACTGTGCCCTTTCCCCCTTTGGAATAGTTTTTAAGCAAATGAAATTATGGAGGGATGTATTTAAATTGAAGATTGAATTTTGCTATACATTTTCATTTGGTTCCCATAGCAACAATTCAAATCAGACAATCTGCCTCTAAATTACTTATTGTTATTAGAATTCAATTTCATGTCTCTGTTAAAACTGAATAATGTTAAATAATGGCCTTGAAGAAAAAAATCTACCACAACTAATTGGCTATGAAAATAGCTTTAAAAACATTCAGCTAATTTAAATTTAATTTCTGTGTAAGCCTTAAAGCAGCAAGCATGCCTCTACTATAAACAACAGGAGTGACCTAAATGCATACAAATGTTTTCACCTGAATAAAACTCCTTCCTAGAAAAAAGATGATTATTCAAAATATAAACTGATTATGAAGAAAAAAAACCCACTTTATATTCATCTCATTCAAAAAAGTAGTTGAAATTGCAGGTGTATGGTTAAAATGAGAATCTACAAAGAATGATAAAGACTGAGGGAAAAAAACATTTCAATGGACTTAATTTTTAAAATGTCAACATAATAGCACACTAGGGCTATATATTATTGTCCTGTTGTACAATCTCTTATTTTTCCAGTTGAGGCTCTGTGACTATCATAAACAAGAAACATTCCTGAGAAAATGACTACACCACAGGGAGGAAAACCAATCATAAAGGCTGTGGTTTTGTGAGTGCTTTTGTTCCCTCCCATAAATTTCTATTGTGTTGGATAGAGGAAATCTATATAATGATGATGACAACAATGGAATGAGACTCACTGACTGGATATATGACATGCCAATCAATGTTCTGACTGCTAAATTTCTATTAACTCATCTAATCCTCACACCAAGCTCAAGAAGTAGACAGAACTGATCTTCCCAATAGTTTGTAAATACCTATTCTTAAAAATTTTCCACATCTCTATTTCTCTAATGAAAGATTCCTAAAGCACTCTCAATCTTTTCATATCCCAACTCAATGGAACGATGAAGGAGAGGGTAGGCAAAATAACATTTCCTAAATGCTGATAAAATCAGTAATATCCACAACTGTACACATGTACGTGAATGTTCACATTTTTTCTTCTCTTAGAAACTGTATTGCCCTAAACTGAAGCATTTAAAGCAACAGTTTCCAGTCATTGCTCAGGTGTGAAGAACTAACTGTTACAGTGTGGCAACATGAACATTCCTCAAAAACCCATGCACCCTCCCTTGCCTGCACCCTTCTACTGTTAAAACCATACAGGGTGGTCCTAACACTATGCTCTCAACATGACCTTATTTTCTTACTCTCCTAGGTCAACCCATTTTTTAACTTTTAAGTTCAGGGGTACATGTGAAGATTTGCTATACAGGTACACTTCTATCATGGGGGTTTGTACAGATTATTTCATTTTATTATCCTTCAGGCTACTGAATCAGAACCTCCTCTATGATTTGAGCACATAATTTGCTATAATGAATAAAAACATCATTATACATGGCTGTAAATACTTTATACATAGTCAGATTTATCCTTAACAAAAAGCCTCCCATTCATCCTCTACCAATATGCTGCAACCTCTGTCACCAATTTCTATCAGTGAAATTTCTATCAGTGAATACAATCCTGAAATTCATCCATGTGCAGCAAAGTAAAATGTCTGGGGAGAGTCCTATTTTAAAAAGCAGCAAATCTGCAAATCTGAATGGAATAGGCCTAGGCCACTGTTCTGTTTCCCAGGGACTGCTTTAGGGCTTGATTCATATACCCAGGAGAAGTATTACTTGGTGCTTTCCCATTATAACTCAATGAAAATATGACACACTAGGCAATGAAACTCAATCTCAAGACATGTGGCAGAGCCATGGGAAAACAGTAACATGTAGATAAGCCTGCAACAATAAGAAATATGCATTTGGAGGATACTTTCAAAAAATACATACCATAGTATAATTGTGAGCCACTTTATGCAAATCTGTACAACCTTGGGCATCAGCAAAAGAACGAATTCCAAGACAGTTGGATGGATGAAGCTGTTTCATTAAAAACTTACAGCATGCTTCTACAACCTGTGAAAGCTGAAGAAGGCAAGCTGTAGATAACAGGCACTCAATATTATCTTCTTTTAATTCAAGGCGGCCTTAATGATAAAAAGAAATTCCATTAGCTATGGAACTACATTAACCTTATTTTATAAAATAACTGATGTTAACAGTGGTGGTTCCATGTAAGAGCTCATTACATGCATTACAGACCTACATGGTTTAAGACATCCCAAAACGAAAAAAAGGACTAAATGGAGAAAAAATTATTAGCTCCTTGAGACATCTACTAAAATAAAAACTAATGGTGTATTTTCAGAATTTTAAAATGATACATTAGTTAGTAACTTACATCTACTATATACCTGTGTAACTCTCAATTTTTTTTTTTTTTTTTTTTGAGACAGGGTCTTTTCTATTGCCCAGGCTGGAGTAACCAATGGCTCACTGCAGCATTGAAATCCTGGGCTCAAGCGATCATCTGTCCCACCTCGGCTTCCCGAAGTGCTGGGGTTTACAGGTATAAGCCACTGCATCTGGCCAACTCTCAAATTTTAAATGTAAAAATTTGACACTACATAATTAATTTAATTTTTATATTAACATTTTAAAGGGCCATTCAAAAACTTAATTATGATAACCATTTTAAAGGTTTTAATATGGAGATTTTAATTTATCACCAGGTTAAATACAAAAGGGTAGTGATGACAATAGCAGACTTAACTGTTAGCTATGGCATGCTTTCTAAAAACAGAAATTCGAAATCTAATAATACAACATAAATCTAAGAGGTTTTAATTTACATTTTCAGACTTGTTACCTGTATAAGCATACTGGATCAAGGACCACAATGAATTTGGTTCTACACCTTCCATTTTTATTTCTTCTTGTCTTGCTTCTCTGACATCATTAGTAAACATGGCAGCAAAATAGTCTGAGACAGAGGAGAGCACCAATCTGAGAACACATTAGGGAAAAAAAAAAAAATCAATGACCACATTCAAGTTGATGTTCATTAATAAATGCTGCTGCTTCTTTTTTATTTGTTACTCATAGTGCATGGTACTAGGAAATGCATTTTAAGCTTGACAAATTGCTTTATGCTCTAGTTCCTTCCTTTGAATAATAAATTACCATTACCAAATTTTCTGCTGAGGTGAATGCTTTACCAGCTCACTACTCAAATCATGCTTTATAACATCCAGAAAACAAGCTACAAGCCCAGAGCATCAAATCAACTATATAAAGGAAAAAATGTAAAAGTTATTGTTTGCTTATCACTTTTGAAAAATAAGGTAAGCCATTTTTTAAAAATTTAATTATAGAGTAGTGAATATATAGGAGACATTTGAAAATGGTTTTTGCTAGCAAGTTTTAAACTTTTATAATAGTCTATTATCTTAGTCTGCATTTTGTTAAAAATTATGTTGTAATAACACTATAAAACTATATTTTTTATAATATAATTATAAAATATATTAGCTATGTCTCTAAGTTTTTGATGGTCATATATAATACATTTAAATTATAAATTTTTTTTTTGAGACAGAGTCTCATTCTGTCTCCCAGGCTGGAGTGCTGTGCTGTGATCTCGGCTCACTGCAACCTCTGTTTCCCAGGTTCAAGCAATTCTCCTGCCTTGGCCTCCCGAGTAGTTGGGATTACAGAGGTGGCCACCATGTCCAGCTAATTTTTTTATTTTTAGTAGAGACGGAGTTTTGCCATGATGGCCAGGTTGGTCTTGAACTCCTGGCCTTAAGTGATCAGCCCACCTGGACCTCCCAAAGAGCTGGGATACAGACGTGAGTCACGGCACCCGGCCTTATTTTTGAAACAGGCATTTTTTCACTGGATAATGTCTTGAAGACATTTCCATGTCAGCACACTTAAACAGATTTAAAATAAATATTTTCATTTTTAAAAGTAACAAAAATTATGATACAGATAATCATTGGGTCCCTCTCTAATTCCATTTTCTTACCTCCCCAGAAGTGGCATTGCTGAGTCATAAGATTTGCCAAAGTAAGGTACCAATTTAGACCCCACCAGCACTGTATAAGACTAACATTTTCCCCATAATATTATCAGATGTTAAAATTTTTGGCTATCTATGTAGTGTTAAATGCTATCTCATTGTTGTTTCAATTTTCATTTATCTGATTGCTAGTGAGGTTTTTCAAATGCTTATTGGCCACCGGTTGCTTCTTCAGAAAATTGCCTATTCATTCATTCATTCATTCAATGAACAAATATGGATGTATGTCCAATAAGTACTGGGTACTGTTCTAGATACTTGAGATACATCAGGGTACAAAATAAGACAAAAGATCCCTCCCTTATGGAGTCTTACATTTAGAGGGTAGGGAAACAATGATCAGCAGAAGTAAATTCTATAGTATATTAAGAGGTGATAAGTGCTAAGGGGAAAAAAAGTAGGGCAAAGGCAAATGGGGAAAGGGTGGTGAGTTTAAATAGGCGGTCTCACTGGAAAGTGACATGGGAAAAGACCTGAAGGAGGTTTAGGATTTGGTCATGCAGGTATCTGGGAATAGCCTTCAGGCAGAAGAAATAGTGCAAAAATCCAAAGGCAGGAGCAGCATGCCAGGCACATGCAAGGAACTACAAGAGGTTGAGTGGCTGATGCTGACTGACCAAGACAGAGACCAATAGGACAATACTAGAGAGACACGGCAGGCTGGATCGCATATGCCATTGCATGTACTTCGTCTTTCACACCCAGTGACATGAGGAGTCAATGAAAGATTCGATCAAAGAAATGACTGAATCTGAGTTCCATTTTAAAGGATCACCCAGGTAGCTATGTTAAAACAGAATGTAGGGGCAAAGAGTGGAGGCAGGGAGACCAGTTGGGAGGCTTTTGCATCAGTCATCTAAGTGAGATGTTGATGGCTCACACAAGCATGGCAGGTAAGGTAATGAGTTCAGTTTTGGAAATACAGAATTTGAGGTGCTTCTATGAAATTCAGGTTGAAATAGCTTTTCTAACAAACCCATGTTCATAACCTGGACTTTCTGTCACAGTATATAGTAGTATCTCAATAATTGTATGCTAATTGAGTCACTGAAAACTGTAATACCAAGCCAATTCTTCCTAATGATTCTATTTCCACTTTGGAAAGTTTTTTATTTATTTTTTATTTCAATAGGTTTTTGGGCAATGGGTGGGGTTTTGTTATATGAATAGTTCTTTAGTGGTAATTTCTGAGATTTTGGTGCACCCATCCCCCAAGCAGAGTACATTGTATCCAATGTGTAGTCTTTTATCCCTTACTCCCCTCCCACCCTATCCCCTAAGTCCCCAAAGTCCACTGTATCATTCTTTTTTGGGGGGTGCGGGGGAGACAGAGTCTCACTCTGTCGCCCAGGCTGGAGTGCAGTGGCATGATCTTGGCTCACTGCATCCTCTGCCTCCCAGAATCAAGCAATACTCGTAACTCAGCCTCCCAAGTGGCTGGGACTACAGGTTCATGCCACCACACCTGGCTAGTTTTTGTATTTTTAGTAGAGATGGGGCTTTGCCATGTTGGCCAGGCTGGTCTGGAACTCCTGGCCTCAAGTGATCCACCTCAGCCTTCCAAAGTGCTAGGATTACAGGTCCTGAGCCACCATGCTTGGCCCATTGTATCATTCTTTTTTTTTTTTTTTGAGACAAAGTCTCACTCTGTCGCCCAGGCTGGAGTGCAGTGGCATGATCTCGGTTCACTGCAACCTCCATCGTCTGGGTTCAAGCAATTCTCCTGCCTTGGCCTCCTGAGTAGCTGGGATTACAGGCACCTGCCACCACGCCCGGCTAATTTTTGTATTTTTAGTAAAGATGGTGTTTCACCATCTTGGTCAGGCTGGTCTTGAACTTCTGACCTCGTGATCTACCTGCCTCGACCTCACAAGGTGCTGGGATTACAGATGTGAGCCATCGCGCCTGGCCTCACTGTATCATTCTTATGCCTTTGCATCCTCATAGCTTAGCTCCCACTTATGAGTGAGAACATACGATGTTTGGTTTTCCATTCTTGAGTTACTTCACTTAAGTCTCCAGTTCCATCCAGGTTGCTGAGAATCCCATTATTTCATTCCTTTTTATGGGTGAGTAGTATTCCATGATATATGTCCACTCTTTATCCACTCGTTGATTGGGCTGGTTCTATATTTTTGCAATTAAAAACTGTGCTGCTATAAACCTGTGTGCAAATATGTTTTTCATAACTTCTTTTCCTCTGAATTGATAGCTGGTATTGCTGGATCAATTGGTAGATTTACTTTTAGTTTTTTTTTTTTTTTTACTTTTAGTTCTTTAAGGAATCTCCACACTGTTTTCCGTAGTGTTTGCACTAGTGTGCATTCCTGCTAACAGTGTAAAAGTGTTCCCTTTTCACCAATATCTATGCCACATTGATTATTTTTTGATTTTATGATCGTGGCCATTCTTGCAAGAGTAAGGTGTATTGCATTGTGGTTCTGATTTGCACTCCCCGATCATTAGTGACGTTAACCATGTTTTCCTATATTTGTTGGCCATCTGTGTATCTTCTTTTGAGAACTATCTATTCATGTCCTTAGCCCACTTTTTGATGGGACTGTTTTTTTTTTCTTTTCCGATTTGAGCTTTTTGGTAGATTCTGGATATTAGTCCTTTGTAGGATGTATAGATTGTGAAGATTTTCTCACTCTCTGTGGGTTGTCTGTTAACTCACAGACATTCTTTCTTTTGCTGTGCAGAAGTTTTTTAGTTTAATTAAGTCCCATCTATTTATCTTTGTTTTTGTTGCATTTGCTTTTGGGTTCTTGGTCATTAAGTCTTTGCCTAAGCCAATGTCTAGAAGGCTTTTTCCAATGTTATCTCACTTCGGAAGGTTTTTTTTTTTTTTTTAAAAAAAAAAAACCTTTGGGACAGAGTGTTAATTAGTTTTGAAGGGCATCCAGAAAAGAAAAAAAACCTTTGAGAATCATAGTGGTGATTAACAATGAACAACTGAATACAGAATTATAAGAAAATGAATTATTTTTTATTAAACAGCTCTTTTCCTTTTCTTACTTCAAGAAATAATATGTAATTTGTAGTAAAGGCTTTTTTTCCCTAGCACTGCTTTTCATACTTCTTGGAAATCAGCAAACAGAAATTGGGAGAGATATGTCTATTTTAAAAACTCTTAAGACTTTGTGCTACTCCACTTCACCAGCTTTTCTTCTTCTAAATATCCACAAGCTTTAATTGCCATTGAGTTTACTTAAAGTATTTAATAGGTAGAATATTGCACAAAAGCTTCTTATAGTAGCTGAAGTCTATACCAAACAATACCAACTTATCTGAGGCTAGTATGTTTTGTTATTGTGCTTCTACAGCAGGACAATGACCCTTTTAGGATCACCAAACATGTAATAATTTCATATGTACTGTTTTCTTGATGGAAATTCCATGAAGATGGAAATTCCCCTTCCCCAAAACATAATAGTTAATTGAAGTAGGTTACCACAATATACATGTCTAAATTACCGAGGAAATATTTAACATATACAGAAATATAGAAAACAACTACCTGTGAGCTGGAATTCTGCGATCACCAGCGACCAAAATTACATCGCACAACTGTTTATGTCTCAAATAGTTTTCCATTTTTTTAAATGTTTGTTCAGCATGATTAAGGGCTTGGAAAAATTCATCTGATGAACATGGCTCCATAGTATGACAGGATGATAATGTCTGACTACTATTGGAAGTCCTGAAAAGAAAAAAAAACACATTTTGAAATATCACTATCACATTAAAAAAATCTTTGCTATTAAGTCCTTTGAAAGCCTTCAAATAGGAGAGAAATCATGCTACCTATCAATATTAATGTATAATCATTCATTTTAGTCTCTTAAAAATCAATGATGCCTCAAGTCATATGATTCTTGTAAACACTGTAAGTGAATTTAAACTGTTAATTAATTGCTACACATATTCTTTGTAGTATCTTTTTGTGAGGTCTTTTCTCTGTTACAGCCAATGTCTCTGCTGAAAAAGAGCTAGCTATATTCATATTGATAACCATATCTCCTAACATTATATTTAAGGATATAAGAGATAATTCATCTTTGAAGGCAGAAAGACAAATTATTTTGGAGATACAAATTCAAGTCAAGTTCATTAAAAAATATGTTGTCATAAAAATAGTGTTATAATTCTTTTGGTTCTCTGTCCAGTCCTCAAAAGCCCAGGTAATCTATAACTTATATTATAGGTTAAAAGAATTTGATAGCCTAATACAGCTGTCTAAAAAATTTATTTGAAATTTCTAAATTATAATTTGAAGAGTATGAGTTCTATTTCCTTCCTTCCTTCCCTTCGTTCCTTCCCTCCCTCCCTCCCTCCCTCCTTCCTTCCTTCTTTCTTTCTTTCTTTTTTTGAGATGGAATTTCACTCTTGTTGCCCAGAATGGAGTGCAATGGTGCGATCACGGCTCACCGCAACCTCCGCTTCCTGGGTTCAAGCAATTCTCCTGCCTCAGCCTCCTAAGTAGCTGAGATTACAAGCATGCACCACCATGCCCGGCTACTTTTGTATTTTTAGTAGAGATGGGGTTTCTCCATGTTGGTCGGGCTGGTCTCGAACTCCTGACCTCAGGAGATCCACCTGCCTCAGCCTCCCAAAGTGCTGGGATTACAGGTGTGAGCCATTGCACCCGGCCTTATGTTCCACTTTCACATGATTTACTGATAAAAACTGTGAAAAAGCGAAAAGGTTAGGACTAAGAATGAAGTCCTGAGCACACATTCCTCCTCACTCTTACTCCCAGTTCTCCTCTCCAGGATCACTTAAATCAAGCAATTAAAGTCGGTTGGTAATGCAATTAACTGTAAAACCACTGACTGTGCCATAACTTAGTTCTCATTTCTCATCAGATCTTCTTTTAAGGATATTATGGTTGTGACATATGCTTTGTTGAATCAAGTCCCACTATATCTTAAGATAATCTTGTTAATATAACTAATAACCTTATCAAAAAAGAAAAAGTCATCATATTTCTTACTTTTAAAGTAAAGGGAACTGAAGCCAAGGAGATTAAGTGCCTTGCCAAGAATCAGAGTTCATTCATGGCAGAGATAGGGCTATCACAGAAACTGCCATGTGTTCACCAAAACATCCTTTTTTCCCCCTGAGAATATAGCTAAACTACATTTCCCAGCCCCTCTTGCAAACAGGTGTGTTCTTATGGAAATAAACTATTACATCACACAGTTCACCTTAAAGTGGCTAAGAACAGGTATGGCTTTTCCGTATTTTCTTTCTCTATCCACAGGTTGAAGGGAGAGGACTGAAGACTTAGAAAAAGGAAGAAGTAAAATACACAAAAGATCACTAAAGCAAGAACACTCACATTGAACTAAGATTTATCTGTTTTAGAAGTTAACAATGCCTTAACTGATAAATATTCCTTCCTAAATCCTCCTAGTCTGATGTATTTTCAGTACCATACAAACATGGGCATCAGATAAATGCCCTTGGAAGATAATTGTCAGTAATGACAACAGAAGTCAAATGTATATTATCTAGAAAGGATGTGTTGTACACTATGAATATTACTGGTGTAATGACTTGGAAAATTCAAGTCAAGATCTTGACTTCACATTTAAGATCGTTATTATAAAAAATGGGTTGAATACTATGTAATTACATATTGTTTATACAAATAAATGAGAATTAGAAACTATTTTAAAATTTAGGAGACAGCATAACATAAGCAAAAAAATAACGGTGGTTTTGATGAATAATAATTTGAAGATTTTGCAGTGGCTCACGCTTGTAATCCCAGCACTCTGGGAGGCCGAGGCAGGTGGATCACAAGGTCAGGAGATTGAGGCCATCCTGGCTAATATGGTGAAACCCTGTCTCTACTAAAAATACAAAAAAAAAAAAAAATTAGCTGGGCATGGTAGTACACGCCTGTAGTCCCGCTACTCGGGGGGCTGAGGCAGGAGAATCGTTTGAACCCAGGAGGTGGAGGTTACAGTGAGCCAAGATCACGCCACTGTACTCCAGCCTCGGCGACAGAGCGAGACTCCATCTCAAAAAAATAAAAATAAAAATAAATGAATATTTAAAATATTTTTTGATAAAGTTTTATACTGTTAAAATACTGACAAATGATTATAAGAGCATTAGTGACCTGAGGAGGGGAAAAAATTATAGTATCTAATTTTTATAAGCCATAAATTCAAGAACAAGTAAATAAATCAAGTACTTCTTTCTTAAGGCTCCTATATTTTGTATCACATTTCTTATACTTCATATCAAATTATAAGTAATGATTAAACAAATAAATTAGTTGAATGTTTCTTGAGTGATGAACTGCCATCAACTAACACAGATGCTAATCAATGTTAAAGTTCTGAAAGAACAACGGAACTTTGTAATACTATCATCATTGTTATTATAGGCTGCTTCTGATGTTGGCATATGCCCAGTTAATAATTTTCTTGTCAAGAACTTTCAGGGTATTTTGGTTCAGATGCTGAAACAAGTCAGGATAACTAGGGAGCATTTCAGTCTCAGTGTTCAAGGCCTCATACCCTGAGACTGATTCAATAGGTCTGAGGTGAGATTTGAACATATTTTTAAAATAATTTTATTTTTAATATTATTGACAAATAACAATTGTATATATTTATAGGGTATAATGTGAAGCTCTGATACGTGTATATGTGGTGAACTGCTAAAATCAGGGTAATTAACAAATTCATTACCTCTAATATTTATCAATTCTTTGTGGTGAAAAACATGTAGAGCACTCTCTTTTAGCTATTTAAAGCCCTTTTAGCTATAAACCATAGTCACCTTCCTGTGTTCTAGCACATGAGAACTTGTTCCTTCTAATTGTAACTTTGTGCACACTGACCCAAGTCTCTCTTTGGCACTCCCCACCCTCAGCCTCTGGTAAGCACCTCCGGTAAGACTTCCTTACTCTTTTTTCTCCTATTACATCTTTTGTTTAGCATGTAATAGGAAAATAGAATTAAGGAGGTATTGATGAGTGATGAAGCACATTTTAGGAAGTTCTAGAGCTGTGCTGTCCAATACAGTAGCCACTAGCTCCATGAGGCTATTTTAATTTAAATAAAAATTTTAAATTCAGTTCTTTAGTTGGACTAGTCGTATTTCAAGTGTTCAATAGTCTCTCGGGGCTAGTGGCTACCAAATAGGATGGTACAGATATGGAACATTTCCATCAATGCTGAAAGTTCCATTGTGCAGTGCTGGTCTAGAGTCCTATAGACCTGGGTTCAACTCTCACTCTGTCACTCACTATGTATAATTCTGGACAAGTTATTTAACTTCTCTAAGGCTTACTTTCTTTAACAGCAAAACAGAAATAATACATAGTGCTGTCTTTTAGGGGATCCTCAAGAGAGGATTATTAAATGATATAATGCATGCACAAGCCCTAGCGCAGATTAGTACACAATCGAGGAAAGCTACTGTTAGTAGAACCCTACTTTTCAGTGGCCAATGGGAAGGCCTGTAATTACAGTCTTTGATCTTTATATAATGTTGTTTGGATGGTTGTCTTTTTTAAAAAAATGATCCCTGGCATTATCATTTTTCGTAACTAAATTTCATACTTCTTATTTAAAATGGCTTTTAGTAAACATTCTAACCCACAACACAAATATCTGGGAATAGGCCATTCCTGAAGCATTTAAAACATATTTCTCTCTTATTTCTACTTGATCTTTTACATAACAACAGAGGAAATACATCTAATATCTCTGCTTAGTTTTACTTATATGATACCACTAAGATAGTAAATCATATTTCAAAAAATTACATAAGATCATTCAAATCTTTTATGTTAGACTTTCACTGTAATGAATACATTGCTGGATATTTCTAGTCTACAGGGAAACATTTAACTTGTAGCTTATGTCTTTCTCTGCAGTAGGCAATGAATTTTAAAATAAGAAAAATGCCTAAACATAGAAAAGAGGCAAGTGTCAAATAGAAACAAGTCACCAACTATTCACAGAGCGACTACTCTGCATTGCACCAGTTAGAAACTGGGGGAATGCTAACAAAGATATTATCCCTAGTGAAGGGACTTGGAATTTGAAGAGTCAAGCTCCATATCTGGAAAAAGTGAAATAGCAACTCTAACCCTTGTAATTCCCCAGATTTTACATGTGCTTACATGTGCATGTGCTCACACAATATTCACCATGACCAATACACCTTTTTATTGTAAACTATTTAGATCCTTTTACTTTTATCGCCAGAATTTACACTAGAATTTCTTAATGGAGTAATTTTTCAAAAGAAGGTTTACAAATTAATTTATAAAACTTATACTGTCTATGATTATGAGTAGAAAAAAACTCTTTTGAAACTGTAAATAGTCTGTTTGGCTCACTCTCAGGAAGTGATTTACTCCTAGTTTGTGGCATTCGGAACTCATGTTTTTGCAGAAGTGTGCTTACTATATTACGAATCTTTTGTCATCTTTTACAAATATTCAAAACTACAAGGTGCAAGGTATAGGCTAGCAGTCTCTAAATTTGATACATATCCTTTTCAGTATACTTTTAAGCATGTGCCCAAATATATATTTACTAATTTATAAAAGATATAGATGCCATTGTACAATTTTTATATAATATACAGACAAAAATAGAAATTTAAAAGATAAAATATAAACAGAAGCATTTACATATATTTTTAACCATTACTCCAATTGATCATCTTGTGCATCTTTAATTGGAGTATAATTGCTATTGGAATACAGAAAAGGGGAAGATCAGTATGGGCTAGTGTTTAGAAAGTCAACAAGTAGTAGGTGCGAATTGAAATATGTCTTGACATTTAGGTGGGTGAGAAAGAAGAGGAGACAAGGCAATTGCGTAAAGAGAAACAGTAAGAGCTAAGGAAAATGGATGTCTTCACCCTTTCCCTCCTCAAGAGAAATATATTTTGATTTGGAAATTTATAGGGCATTTTTCCCCTGGGATAGTGCCAGAATATCTGTGGTAAAGAGAGTTAAATGCTGTTTATAAGAATCCAATTTTCTTAAATAATAACCAGCATGAAGGGGAAGGGAAATGGACATTTTAATACAATGCTGATGAGAATTAAAATAGAAATGTTCCTGAAATGACTTTGAAAATACAAATCAAAACCCCTCAAATGTGAACATCCTTGGGATTTTGTCCAAAAGAAAGAATCATCAATATGTACAGAGATCTAGCTACAGGGAGGGTTTCTCACAGGTTGTTTCTAATAGAGAAATACTAGAAAAATCTACATTCAAAAAAATAGAATACTGGTTAAATAAAAAGGACAATCCAAACACAGAAGAATGATGGAGCCATTTGAAAAGATACAGAATATTTAATGGCCTAGAGAGCTATTTAGTGGACATTGTTTTTGCCTATCCAGCATTCCTTCTTACGGTAATAAAACCCATCTCTACTTTTTCGGAAACCACACATTCCCTGCCTCAGTCTACAGGGAATGGTCAGAGGTGTAGAAGCCAATGAGGCCTGGCCAATAAGAGTATCGTATCTCCTGGCAATAACAATTGGTTTAGGTGGGCACAGGACCCAAATAAGACCAATCAGAGTCAACTTCATGATGTTTGATCACCCTCTTGGAAAAGTGTCACTTTCTTTCCATTGAGCTTGCTAAGCTGACAAAAAGTAAACTTGGAGCTGTTAATGGCCTTTCTGCTACCACACTGACAGACTACCTGAGATGATGGCATCACAAAGGAAAACAGAATTTAGAAATGGAGAAAAATAGATTATTAGTGTTATTTGATCATTTGGATCCAGCCATGTCTAAAGCTAGACTCTATCCTTGGACTTTTTATTTATGTGAACCAAAAATTTCTAGTTTTTGTTTAAGTCAGTTTGATTTGGGCTTCTGTCATTTTCAACCACGAGTTCTAATTTACAAACTTACATTAGGGCAAAAAAAGCAGGCTACAAAACAATATGTACAATAAGATTGAGATTTTTATTTTAAAAACACATACTATACATGTATAGAAAATATAACAGGACACTTCCTCAAATTAACAGTTGGCATTCTGAGGTGGCTGGGTAGTTGATGATTTTTACTTTTTCCATTTTTACTTATCTCTATTTTCTAATAGCTCTATGGTAATATATATATATATATATATGGTAAAAATATATAAAAATAATATAAATATGGTAAAATAGATATATAATATAATAGGAAAAAATTCATTTAAAAATTAGATCTAAAGAACTCTGAAGCATTCTATTCAGCCATCTTCACTTCCTGCACTCTGTTGATTATAACCCCAGATCCATTCTTTATATCTACCACAGTAAATGACTTTTAGCTGGAGACATGGCTACCTAGGGTGAGACTGTATTTCTGAGCCTCCTTTGTAACTAGTTGTGGCCATGTGACCAATGAATATATGCAGAACTGATATGTGCAACCTGTGTCGCTTCCTTAATGTCTTCCCTTTCCTCTCTTTGGTCCTTCCTACAGGTTGGCATGCTGAGGGACAGCTGAGTAAGCTTCAATCATGCAGAAAAGATAACATCATACAGTAAGGAGAAACAATATAACAGGAACCTGGGTCTCTGAATGAACTCGTGAAGCAGAGCTACCTACCCGCCCTGGGCGACTTGCCCACCTGTGAGGTGAGAAATAAACTTCAATCTAATTTAAGCCACTGTGTTTCTAAATGTCTTTGTTACATGATTTTAGCCTATGCCTTACTAATATACTTCCTAAAGTTAAATGAGCAAACGATGTAGTTATGTAGTTATCTATGAGGTGTGTGTGTGTACACGCCATCATTTTCATGCCCAATATATCTGATTCTAAACACTTAAACCCTCACTCTCTAGTTCCAAGTGAAACACAGGTAAAATAAAATGTGAGTGATAAATGGCATAAAGACAGATTTTCTGCTTAAACAATTTGGAGTTGTGTAACTGTAGGACCTATCCTTTTCATATACTGATTCTTCAGCTTTCCCAGCAGTTCTGGGAACTATTATGATTCAATAAATTCCTATTTCTGGTTAAATCACCCAGTCAACTTCAGTTGCTTAAACTAAGACCTCTGATGGATACAGCATACAGATAGCCTTCTGAGGGTTCATGAACTCCTTGAACCCTATATGAAATATTTCACACACACACACACACACACACACACACACACACACACACACACACACACAGTGTTTTCTGGGGAGAGGTTACATAGCTTACATCACATTCTCAATGGAGTCCATGATAAGATGTGGGCATATATGTGAGAGGGGAGACAATGCAATATTGTCCTTTCTAGATACAAGTTCATTATAAACTTCTCTGCTACCGCTGGAAACACATTTTTTTTTCCATTATAGGATTTTAATTTAAAACTGAACCAGAATTAATAGACTGGATCAAACAATGAGATGCAGAGACAACATAAAGAGGGTCCAGAAAAAGGAGAATGCACATGAGGAGTGGTGATATTATGTAGATAACCTCATGTTGGGAGGGGAGGAGGACCTATGCCTTCAGGATGAGTTGAGGAGTAGCAAATCAATTGACCAAAAAATAAAAGAGTTTGAAGTATCTGCAGTGGAAAGACAGAGAGGCCAGCAATCAGTAAGATGGGTTAGAAGACTGTGGATAAAGAGTTATGGGGCCAGGTGTGGTGGCTCATGCTTGTAATCCCAGCACTTTGGGAGGCCAAGGTGGACAGATCACTTGAGCTCAAGAGTTCAAGACCAACCTGGCCAATGCAGTGAAACTCCATCTCTACTAAAAATATAAAAAAATTAGCTGGACATGGTGGTACGTGCCTGTAATCCCAGCTACTCTGGAGGCTAAGGCAGGAGAATTGCTTAAACCCAGGAGGCAGAGATTGCAGCGAGCCAAGATCCCACCACTGCATTCCAGTCTAGCCTGGGTGACAGAGCAAGACTCTGTCTCACTAAAAAAAAAAAAAAAGACTTATGGGTGAGTCATATGGGTGAGTCAAGAGATTACACCTATAACCTAGCCAAGCTTGCCATTCTCAAGAACTGAAAGAGAATTAACTGAAGAAAGGTGAAACTGGTTAGAATGAGTAATTAGCTACATGCTATAGCTAAACTCTGTGATTAAATGAATAGTCACAGGTATGTAGGCAATATATTAATAGTACAGTGTTTGTTAAGAGCATGAAATCTACAACTTAATTGTTTGAGTTCAAAAATGCAACTATTTCCAAGTGATCAAGGTCAATACCAACAGTGGTAAGTCAGATTAACGGTGTGCATCTTTGATATGATGTGATAAAAATGGCATTTTATCTCTGTGGTATTCCTCCCCAAAGCCCATAACCTCAGTCTAATTATGGAAAAACAAATCTCAATTGAGTAAGACATTCTACAAAACAACTGATTAGTATGATTAGTACTCCCAAAACTGCCAAGGTCATCAAAAGCAAGTAAAATCTAAAAAACTGTCATAGCCAAGAGGAGGCTAAGGAGACATAATGATTTAATGTAATGTGATATCTGGGATAGGATCCTGGAACTCAAAAGAGCATTAGGTAAGAAACTAAAGAAATGTGAATAAAGTATGCACTTTAGTTAACAATAATGTATCACCACTGGTTCATTACTAGTAACCCATGCACCATATTAACATAAGATATAAATAACAGGGGAACCTGGATATGGGGTAGATAGGAACTTACTGTAACATCTTTGTAATTTTCCTGTAAATGTAAAATGGTCCCAAAAAAATAAAGTTTATTTCAAAAAATGCAGTCATTTCACTTACTAACCTTGAGCAAGTTGCTTAGCCTTTCTGTGCCTCACTTGACTCATCTATAAACTTAAAAATTAGGTTGCTAATGGCAGCAACCTAACTCAAGAATGTGCTGTGAGACTAAATGAGTTAATATAGTAAAGTGCTTAGAATAGTGCCTCACAGTTAGGAAGCACCTGTTTAGTATCAGCAATGATTATTTTTTAACACAGATGCTCCTTAACTTATGATGGAGTTACGTCTGGATAAACCCAACAAAAATCGAAAATGCACTTTCAACTTAGGATATTTTTTCAACATACTGTGCGTTTATTGGGATGTACCCTATTGTAAGTCGCAGAATGTACTGAATGCATGAGGCTTTTCCATCACTGTAAAGTTGAAAAATTTTATGTCAGGAAGCGTCTGTACTTGTAAAGTGCAGTAAAGTCGTATGCAAAAGGAGTAAAAATAGCCTGATGATATTAAACTCTAACTTTATAAATGAAATTGAAATAAAATTCCTCCAACTGAAAATATGTCAAAAATTACATAATTTCAAGGTCAGTAAATCAAGGGAAGTATAAACCACGTTTATACTATGGTTACATGGTGGGCCACCATATAGATTTTGCTAGCCCTGGTATGAATTCATCCTCAATTAAGGATCTAGGATCCTATTGCTCACATAAAAGGTGATAGCTCTATTACTGAAGGTCTAAAATTCCTCATGTTATAAGAAGACTAAGTCTGTATTTTAACACCAAAGTAATGACTTAGATGACTCTCACGGAGAAAAGGTAGCTAGGCTACAGAGGCAAGGTCAAAGTTAAAAGGCGAGAAACTTTTAAATCATTTAGGTGGATGGTAGTAGAAATTCCCAGAAGTCTAAGACTCAGATAGACATTTTTCCTTGTTAGAATACAACTGATAAAACATGACCAACATATGCTGCCTCTTAATTCCTGCTTTAAACTGTCCAGATCCACCGTGGCTAATGAGATTCTGAGTATGTAAAACCACTTAGCTGTCTTCCCCTTTTTCTAATAACTCAAAATTTCAGTTTAAGTTCTGAAATTCATGTAAATATTACGACGGTTAAAACAAGTAATTAGTATATCATATGTATTTCTTCATTATGTTTTTAACATTTTAAGATATCAATCTGTAGTATGCTCAGAATGTTTACTATATATTTACTATAAATTATTTGCAAAATATTATATAAGAAAAAGAATTGTTCCGAAGTTATATAAAAAAAAAATTGATGAGGCCAGATGTGGTGGCTCACACCTGTAATCCCAGCACTTTGGGAGGCTGAGGTGGGCGATCACTTGAGGTCAGGAGTTCAAGACCAGCCTGGCCAACATGGCGAAACAGTGTCTCTACTAAAAATACAAAATTTAGCCGGGCACACTTCTGTAGTCCCAGCTACTTGGGAGGCTGAGGCAGAAGAATGGCTTGAACCCGGGAGGCAGAGGTTGCAGTGAGAAGAGATCGTGCTATCGCATTCCAGTCTGGGTTGACAGAGCAAGACTGTCTCAAAAAAAAAAAAAAAAAAAAAAAAAATTGATGAATGTCAGTGTGACATTAACAGTGACAGGCTTTGATTTGTTTACAGTAGATGAACAACTACTTAGAGAAGTCTGACTGCTCACTTAATCAAAAAGCTGAGTGCAAATAAATGTATCTTTATGACAAAGGTCAAAGATTCAGTCAGGGTGTTGAAGGAAAATATAAAAATTAGATCTATTTAATCTAGAAAAAAAATAGAGAAAAAGAATATACAGACAAAGGACTTTTCTAAAATCTTGAATGTTTGTTTTTTTCCTTATTTGCAATAAGAAGATTGAAATTTCAAACCATCCAAAATATTAAATTGCTTTGAAATATTTCCCCTCATATCTAAAAATCAAAAACATTTTTTCACAGTACATTTTATTTTTGAAATTTTATTTTTGGAATAGTTTGGTCACTGAAGATGTAAACTGTCTACACCCGTTTTACTTTGATGAGTCTTCTTGAGTAGCATTTTTTAAACAACTTCATTTATTTTAGATTTTTTAAAATGTCATTTTTTATATCTCCTATAAATTAAAAATGTCAATTAAAAATTATTGAAGAATGCACATAGCAATCTCTCAGTCAAAAAAGGATAATCTTTTTTATTTCATAATGAATAGCCCACCAAGATATTTCTGTATGCATACTAAAGAATAGCTTAATTTTATTTCAGTAATCATTAGCCATGCAAACTACCTTTGTTGTAAGGAATTATAGCAACCAATGTGTGTAAAATTTTTCCAAGATTACACATGTATAAAAATTTTATATTCACATTATAATTTCTCCAGTAGTAGATACATATTAAGAGTTTCATATGTGAATTTACTTATGTTGGTAAATAAATTTTTTTTTTAAAATTTTGTTAAAATATTCTTGATATTTTGATTTTCAAATGAAACATTTACTGTTTGGTTCTCCACAAAAATGATAAATCTTTTACTATATAAATTGTTCTCTTTATGGCAACAAGTCTCCAAAGAAAATACAAACAATGAAACCACATTAGCTCAATTGATTTCCAAATTAAATTATTAGTGGCTTCTATTCCCTTAAGATAATGCCAAGTCATGAACTAATTTTAAAAAATTCAAATTAAATACACTATTTACCTACATACAGATATTCCCCTCTCCTTTACACAAATGATGACAGATGACTAGAGTATACATTTTTTATCCTTCCAATTCCACATTCTTAAGGTTAGAAGAGGAAAAGGTGGTAAATATCCTCAAGTGAGAGATACTTAAATATATAAATTCATTTTGTCTCAATCCATATGATGCCTATATCATTAATAACCAACTTATAAATTACAAGTGTTATCAAAAGCTGCACAGAAATTTTAAAAGAAAAATATAATAATCAAATTAGACAAACGATAAGTTATTTGTGCCTTTAAATATTTAGAAATATTTTTGAATGAAGATTGATGAGAAAGATGACTTTCATGCTCTAACTTGTTACATAATCTTATTGTAGTTTAAACTGATCAATAAGAAAATCCATTTCAAAGATAAAGCCAGATTCCAAGAAAAAGGTAGATAAAGTCACTATGAAATTACCAATTTTTTCCTGTATTTTCTTTCTTCTAACTGATTTCCCCTTCTTCCTGTCCCCTTTTCACCAGCTAATCACATCTAGCCCCTCTACATTCCTTTAAACTCTCCTGAAGGAATGTCCTTCATTTCCTTAAATAGCACACATTTCAGTGAAAGTGAAGGTAACAGGAATTAGTAGCTGTCATCTTATAGAGACATGTTACTCAGTATTCTCTATATTAGTCTGGAGAGCTGTAACACAGACAGGACAAAGAGAAACAACCATAAGAAAAATATTATTGACAACTACAATTGTGTCAAAAAATTGGTAACTATAATGTGCATCTCTTTGTAGAACCTTTCCTTTTCATTAAATTAAAAAATGACTCTATAATCTGTTAAAAACTAAAATGTCACATAAAATTTCATACTATAGAAATGTTTTCTATAGTTTTGATATGAATATAGAAGGTTAATGAATGAAGCAAACCACAGGCAATGATATAGGAAATTGCTACTGTATATTATTTTCAAAGCTGAGCCAGATCTATATATAGAACACAAGATATTTCAAAATGAATGCTATTTGTTGTCTTTGTAATTTTACAGAATATTAGAACATTAAAAAAATCCTAGAAGTATCACATGTTCACACCAAGATATATGTGTATGCAGATGTATATATATAATCAGATTTTAAATAATAAATACTAAATTATTTAAAAACATTATAGAGCTATACCCCCACACCCCTTTTCTAACAGTAAGAAAATAATCAACCTGCATGAACTGGAATCAGATTCATTTTCTTCTTCACTAGTGCCATCATCCACTTCTGGTCTATCCAGCCAATGTGCACCGCCACAATCTTCTGCTGTAAACTCAAATGCAGGGACTTCAGAGGTGGATGCCATTGGCCAAGAAGGTGAATTCTGAAAATCCAGTTGGCTGGACCTTCGGTAACCAATTGAAGCCAAAGGCAATTGTAGGCTACATGGATCTAAAAACTTTCTCCCACCGTTTGCGCCAGTCTGTCCTCGGTTCCAAAATTCTCCCTGCTGGCTGTCAACTGTAGAATTAGGAGATGATGCTTGATGGCCAAACCACCTCCATCTGATTTTCAAAATCTGTTTCACATCAAACTCTTTACGAGAACCAGACATCCTCAGAGAAACCAAGTGATCGTCTAGGCAACGGGCAAAAAGCACTGCACACAGATTTGTGCATCCAACCAAGACAAGAGAAGTATATGCCCTGCTGTACACAACAAAAAGATGTAAAGGAAAATAAATCACATTTATATATATATCTACAATTACTTTGATGCCAATATGTCAGATTTTAAAGAACAAAGGATAATGAATAAAGATGAAACACGGTGGAACATTCCGTTCAATCAGAGCAAACTCTCATCCACCTATCCTGAAGCAGCTAGACCACTTTCCCGGCTCTCCTTTCCCATACTGACCATTAGGTCTCACAAACACTGACAGCATTCATTAAAGTCCTTTCAAATGCAGAACACCACCCCCTTTTTCTTAAACCACAAATGACAGAGACAGAAAACACTATCCCCGTTGCAGTATCTCAGTCTCTGCTGCTTAGTATATTAACTCTTTTATTGCTGAAACTCTATAGCATTTCCCTTTGTACTTAAAAATAATCACTTTAAAACTAAAATGTTTCTATTTCTAAACTAAGTCCCTAAGTGAAATACCACAAAACAAGTTTTTTAAAAAGCATTTGTAAAATTAGATGAGTTAATGGTGATTTTCAAGCTGTGCTCTTTGGGTGGGGAATGAGGAGGAAAGGGGAGTACAAAGGTGGGGCTCCAGATTGGTGCCTTCACCTCTATCTTCTCCCTTCATAAAACAAATGGATCTAATTAATATAGTAAGATCCTGGGTAAGATTTCACTCAGATAAAGAATAATGAGGAGAATAAAAAGTCTGAAAACTACAAAGGATCAAAAAGTAACAAATACTATTTTTCAAATAAACTGAGGCCAGGAATTCTCTATAAGTAGAAATGGGCCACTGCCAGTTAGTATAATACCCAAATGTCTATGACATTACTTAGGAAAAGGAAAGTGCGGCTCCAAAAAGCTACCAGGGACTGGGATGGGACTATTGGGTGTACAAGTGCCCTAATGGTGCCCTCTGTTGTTAGCAAAACAAACAATGGTTTGAACATGGTTACAGTTAAGGCAAATTGATAAAGCAAATAAAAATAAATCAAACTAAAAAATACTGAGTAGTTATTGTGAACAATGCAATCTACTAGGCATTGTCAGGGACACAGAGATATATACATCTTGGTTCCTAACCCCCAAAATAATTAAATCTAGCTACTGAACCAAATACAAAATATTTGATAAGGTAAAATAAGAAACATTAAAATGTTGCAATATTAAAGTGTGATCTATCAATGCAGAATTTGAGTTTTCAGGGTGCTCAGTATTTACTCCTTTATCAACTAATTCCATATAAAAGGCGATGCCTATGTAAGCTGACCAAAAAACAAAAACAAAAACTACTTTGGAGGTTTACAAAAATATTGTGAGGCATATATCTTAACCTCACACAACTCTTTAGGAGAATACAAATTATTCAGAGAAACAAGAATGAGAAGCATAAAAAGCCAAGTACAATTTCATGCTAAATAATATGGGAAAAACCATAAAAACTGCATGAAAGAAAGGAGATATCAGGATGGCAATGGAGTGGTATGGGCCAGTTTCATTAGGGAGAAGGCTGCTAAGAATAGTAAAATGTGGTTTAGGTAGAATGACAGATTTCTATAGAAAAAGATTCTAATAAAAGCATGAGGTGGGCATATCTACAAGGAAGAGGTGGGAAATAGTTTGATCAGCCAGCCATACCTAATTAATTTTAAGGTGTAGGAAGAGATGAAGTTAGATGAATACAATGAGATAAAATGCCTTGAGCATGCAGCAAAGGCATTATTGAATGGACTGTTGAACAGGACAATGTTTTAGAAAATTAACTTGGCGGTACTGTGCAGGACACATTAGAAAGTGAAATGACACTTTCCCCTCTCCTCTCACCTTTGTCAGACTCCTTCTGATCAACACCCTTCTAACTTCACTCTACCTATCCAACTTTATTTCTAACTATTTTCCAACATAGACACACCACTTCATCGGTCAAGGCAGTCTACATTATGGTGTTTCCTCTTTTATAACACTGCCTCCCAGAGAAACTCTGGTTTAAAAAACACACTTCATCCTTCAAGGTTTAGCTCAGGCACTATCATCTTTGCAAACACTTCAGTTACTCTAAGTAGGTGGTTCTCAACAAGGGAAGCACCAACCCGCTCCTAAAGGCTTCTGGAAAATGGGTAATGGTGGTGGTGGATTTTGGGCTGGGGCCAGAGACAGCAAACATCTGGCAATGAAAGATGAAACCTTTATTTTGTCAATCCTCCTCCACTCATTCCCATGGTAATCATTGTTGACACCAAGCTTGGTACATACAGCCTTTCACACCTCTCTCCATGTTTAAAAATCATGGACAAATTTATATACACATATACAGGAGTTTTTGCTATTGCTATAAGACAGATCATATTGTATTCATCTTTTAGCATTTTGCTCTTCTCATCTAATTTTATATACATGGAAATATTAATCTTTTTAAGAGTCACATGATATTTCACTGCTGTAAAAAAACAATTATTAAACTATCTCCTTGCTAATGGGCATTTAGGTTGATTTCAGGTTTTGGGGTTTTTGCCATTAAAATAATGTTGAAAGAAACATTGTGAGGCTTGTGAGGCTTTTATATCTACAGAATTTATTCCCAGGAGTGGACTTGCTGGGTTGAAGATATGTGTATTTATTTTATATTTTTTTATTTTATTTATTATTTTATTTTTATTTTATTTTATTTTAAGATAGAACCTAACTCTGTCACCCAGGCAGGAGTACAGTGGTGCAATCTTGGCTCACCACAGGCTCCATCTTCTGGGTTCACGCAATTCTTATGTCTCAGCCTCCTGGGTAGCCGGGACTACAGGCACGCACCACCATGTCCAGCTAATTTTTTATGTTTTTACTAGACATGGGGTTTCTAGAGTGCAGTGGCGTGATCTCAGCTCACTGCAACCTCCGTCTCCCAGGTTCAAGCAATTCTCCTGCCTGAGCCTCCTGAGTAGCTGGGATTACATGCCTGCGCCACCATGCCTGGCTAATTTTTGTATTTTTTCAGTAGAAACGGGGTTTTACCATATTGGCCAGGCTAGTCTCAAACTCCTGACCTCAAGTGATCCGCCCTCCTCAGCCTCCCAAAATGCTGGGATTATGGGCGTGAACCACCGTGCCTGGCCATATTGTCTTTTTAATTTTAGTCATTCTGACAGGTGTGTAATGGTATCCCATTTGGTTTTCCTTAACATTTTCTTCATTATTAATGTGGCTGAGTAACTCTTCATGTTTACTGGTCATTTGGATATCCTCCATGAAGTGGCTATTTAGGCCTCTATTTTTTTTTTTCTATTAAGTTATCAATCTTTATCTTCTTGATTTGTAGTTCTTATATTTCTGATATTTCTTTACAAAAATATGAAGTAAGCTTAAATACTAATGCCTTTATGGAATGAAATTCCGCATTTACTTAAAAAACACCTTTTCTTCTGTTCCAACAACTTTCACCAACAATATAAAATTATTTTGCCCCAAAATCTATCCAGCTGTGATGACAAGTATTTCCCAGGAAAATTATTTATAAAAGATCAATATGTATTAAAAACCATTACATTGTTAAATTATCAAAATAGTCTTCACTGACTACTCTCTGTAAACTAGACCCCTCATCATTCACAAGCCCGCTGACCCTCCTAATTTTTCTCATAGCGCTTACCATCACCTGGGATATTAGATGTTTATTTGCTTATTGTCTTTATCCTCACTACAAAGTAAGCTCAAGTAGAGCTTTGTTTTAGTTATGACTGTAATCCCAGCATTTGTAATAGAATAGTACCTAGGAGACAGTAAGTGCTCAATAAATATTTCTCTAATGAATACATAAATTATTCAACAATTATAAGAGCAATAATAAAATCCAACAATTGTAAGAGCAATAATAAAAGTAGATACTTACACTATTTTTTAAATTATAAAATAAATTAAAAATCTAATTTTAAAATTACAGACACATTTACCTTGGTGATAACATTTTTCTTTTTTTTTTTTTTTGAGACAGGGTATCACTGTGTCACACAAGCTAGAGTGCAGTGGCTCGATCTCAGCTCACTGCATCCACAACTTCCCGAGCTCAGGTGATCCTTCCATCTCAGCTCCCAGGTAACTAGGACTATAGGCACCCGCCACCACACCTGGCGAATTTTTGTGGAGCCAGGGTTTTGCCATGTTGCCCAGGCTGGTCTTGAATTTCTGAGCTCAAGTGATCCGCCCACCACGGCCCCCCAAAGTCCTAAGATTACAGGCCTGAGCCACGGTGCCTGGCTGGCAAAATCGTACAGTATTTTTTCACCTTAGGAGAAAAATCACAATGTTATTCTAAGAATTTCTTTTTTCTATTCATTCTTAAGGCATAAAATTCTATCACTTGAAATCCAATGGCTAAACAGCAGATGTCTTTTCAAGTGGACACACTTTCTTCAAACTAATTACAAAATTATATTCTGTACCTCTGATTTTATAACCTTGCTTTATTTCAGGTTAAACTTGAGATACAAAAGCTCAAGTATTATTTAAAATAGATAATATGTGTCAATTATGAATACATTTTTCAAAATGTAATTAAAGGACCCATGTGCAATTTGTTTCAAAACTGCTCAAATCTTAGTCTGTGAATTTAAAAGATGACACTATTCAGTATTACAATAGAAACACTGAAATGTCATTAAGATAGACTGAAGGTGAGCTCACTTGAACAGTGTGGCTTTTAAAGCTATGTCTTTACTCAATTTAAATCATGGCTATTTGGTAGCTACTTTATATTACTAATCATCATTACATCAATCTCTCTTCACATAGAGTGTTTTAGGTAACAGTATTTATGGCTCATCAATTTTAATAAATCTATTTCTAAAGTTTTGTTTTTTTTGTTTTTTTTTTTTTTTTTTTTTTTGAGACAAGAGTCTCGCTCTGTCGCCCAGGCTGGAGTGCAGTGGCGCGATCTCGACTCACTGCAAGCTCTGCCTCCCGGGTTCACGCCATTCTCCTGCCTCAGCCTCCTGAGTAGCTGGGACTACAGGCGCCCGCCACCGCGCCCGGCTAATTTTTTGTATTTTTAGTAGAGACGGGGTTTACACCGTGGTCTCGATCTCCTGACCTTGTGATCCGCCCGCCTCGGCCTCCCAAAGTGCTGGGATTACAGGCGTGAGCCACCGCGCCCGGCCTATTTCTAAAGTTTTAAGTGTGTGATATACACTGCATTAAAAAACATCAAGAATTTTACCATACTAACCCAGCAGCTCTTACCTCTCTGTTTTTCCTCAGTTATAAAAAGAGTAAGTTGTATTGCATGATTTTGAAGAGCCCTCCAAAGTTTAATAATTCTGGGATACTTTTTAAACTTTGTCAAATTAGGTCTATCAGAATTCGATTTAAAATATTTGAATATTAATATAATTCTACCAGCATGTAAATTCCCTAACACTTAAAAATGTATGATGGTGGAAAATTTCAGTTAATTATTTACCCTAAATGATTTGAGATCTACTTTTACTAACCTTTAATTCTAGAAATAACACCAGATATTCTGTACTGCTTCTCCATTCTCATAAAAAGCAAACATTATAAATGTGAAAAATATACTATATTTCTATAAATGCAACAAATCTTTTGTTCTGTAAGCAGAACAGAATGCAAAGATGAGGAAATAGACCACAAAAATCAATCAGGACAGGGACCACTATATCCCTAACGACCTGCACAGAACATGGTATTTAAATCATTTCTGAATTTAAATTTTAAAAAATGAATAAACTAATGGCACAGACCTTGACTTGAAAGATTTTAAAATCCAGCAACAGAGGGTCTGGAATGAAACTCTTACTGAATTAAAAAGAAGTAAGTATGTCCTTTATTTGGGTGAAGTTGAGGTTTTTGAGGTGAGGGTTTAGAAATATACCTCAAGATTAATTTGGCAATGGTGAAAAATGGATTTACAAGGGACGATACCTCGTAAGGAAACCAGTCAGAAAACTCTACCATGTGAGAGGCACAGTTCAAACTTGACTGAAAGCAACAAGATCTGAAAGGGTGGTGGAAGTTGAAGATGTTACAGAGGCCTTATAAGATGGCTGTGGCAAACGGAGAGGAAAAAGTCAAAGATGACAGCATTTTCAAGTTTGAGTGACTGGAAGAAGAACACTAAAATTAACACAAGTAAGGAGGTAAGAATATTGTTTCAGGAGGATTGAGTGCCGCTTTAGACATGTTTGGTTTTAACTATGTATCAAGCAATCAAACAGGATAGGAGTCTAGAGCCAAAAATTAATCTATTCAAGAAACTGGAAATTTAAAGTGTGAACAAGTGAGCCCTGGGTTAACACTGGTTATCTTTGTATTCTACTCACTCGATACCACAAACACATGGCACCAAAATGTCTTCTGTAATAAAAAAACTTACAGTTTGAAATGCAAAACTAAGATTTCTAGCACAATGTTAAATCTTTCACTTTGTTAAAAACAACTGGGAAATACTTCTAATTTAATTAATGAAAATTTTAAAATGTCAAATTTAAATTCAGGCTGGGTGCAGTGGCTCATGCCTTAAAAGTGTTAAATTTAAGTAAATGCTGAATTTCATGCCATAAAGGGATTAATGTTTAAGCTTACTTCTTATTTTTTATGAAGAAAATATGAGAAATATAAGAACTACAAATCAAGAAGATAAAAAAAATCCCAGCACCCCTGAGGGTGAATCACTTGAGGTCAGGAATTTGAGACCAGCCTGGCCAACATGGTGAAACTCCGTTTCTACAAAAATACAAAAATTAGCCGGATGCAGTGACATATGTCTGTAGTTCCAGCTACTCAGGAGGCTGAGGCAGGAGGATCGCCTGAACCTGGGAGGTGGAGGTTGCAGTGAACCAAGACTGTGCCATCGCACAGTCGCCCGGGCAACAGGGCGAGACTGACACACACACACACACACACACACACACAATTTAAATTCAGTTGCATTATACCAAGAGATCTGGCTCTACAAATCACATGGTAGACTGAAAACTAGGCAGTCAAGAACTTTGATATATGCTCAAAACTGAAGATGACTTCATGGTAAAAGCCATATAATACAGAGATTGCATTTCTTTGTGTATCCTAAATAAATCACTGTAATATATACCTATAGGTATACATTTATGAGAGAAGATCAAGATGAAAAAGATCAAGGCAAAAAAAGTAAATGGAGTAAACTTTAACCTTTAAACTAAACTATGTCCCTTTACCATATCACTTACAATGCAGGAACTGACAGTAAATTTAAAAATTATAATACACCATGATGAAGCTACACACACAATGCATAGGATAAGCTAAGATAGCAAGGCAAGCTTAGACAGCTGCAGAGGTCAAAGATTGATTTCCAGTCAACCTGGAACTCTGAGTACAGTGAAAGCCCCCTTTTCAGATGAAACCTACAGTTGGTCCACTAAAGAAAAAAGTCAATCATAAAAATAATATATACATTCCCTTAAAGATGTTCTTTTAACTTGAACATATACATGCACATTCATTTGTAAATCTTTTTATATAGGGTTAATACCACATACTTGATAGGGGTCTCCTACTGAGTTTGGATCCTTTTTCTTGCATAAGCCATACCCATAATGATCCATCATCTATGATTTCCACTTACAGTTTCTATAAATGGAAACAGAACTTAAAAGCACTTCTGAAAGAATATGAATACAGAATCCATTAGACCAGTGGTCTGTCCACCATAGGAAAAACTTGTGCCAGACTGTAAATTAATGCATTGCTTTCTTCAAGGAGAAAGTCTCACCATGAAAACAAAACATCTGCTGAACCAGTGTGCATTAGTTTGCCTAATGTAGTTAATTAATATTCTAATGTGTGCTCCTTATATCCTTGAGGACCCCTAATAGTCTGAAGACCAGGTAGCTGGTTGATGGCCCTTGACAGGCACTGCTTTAGACTTTGATGACTTTTTCCCTAGTCTCTTACAATTATCCAACTTGATAGAATTTTTAAAATAACTCATTTATAGAGAGGCATCCCAAAGCATTCAACTTAATTTTCTTTTTTTTTTTCTTTTTTTTTTTTTTTTGAGGCGGAGTCTTGCTCTGTCGCCGGGACTGGAGTGCAGTGGCCGGATCTCAGCTCACTGCAAGCTCCGCCTCCCGGGTTTACGCCATTCTCCTGCCTCAGCCTCCCGAGTAGCTGAGACTACAGGCGCCCGCCACCTCGCCCAGCTAGCTTTTGTATTTTTAGTAGAGACGGGGTTTCACCGTGTTAGCCAGGATGGTCTCGATCTCCTGACCTCGTGATCCGCCCGTCTCGGCCTCCCAAAGTGCTGGGATTACAGGCTTGAGCCACCGCGCCCGGCCTGCATTCAACTTAATTTTCATAGGAAGAATTCTTTTCTTTACACTTTCATCAATTTATATGTTTACTCATGTTTTATAATTACTATAATGAGTATAATTGTTAAAAACAGGTTCATGAATAAACAGAACCAACTTCTGGTAAGTACTCAATTCAACGAGTAAGCAGAGATGTACAGGTCAGCTATGGAGCTGCCTACTTACCTATGAGTGTTCAGTTGGCCCGTGGTATCAGTAAGTACATTTTACAGCAGAAGAGTGTGCATCAGGTTAGAGCTACAAGTCAGTTCAGAAGTAGCTGGTGAAGAGTCCTTCTGCTGTTATTTTCCCACATTATCACTTATTAATGGTAGCCTAAGTGACACAGCAGAAAGAGTGTGAGTCAATAGCAAAGCCACTCACCAGCTAGCTGTATAATTTGGGCAAACCATTTCACCTCTTTTGTCTTCAGTTTAGTTTTCTCTTCAGTAATAGGATTAAGTGGCACATCTAAGTATTGAGTAATGGTCAGGATTTGTAGCAGCAGCTACTATCTCTTAAGTGCCCAAATGAGCACAAGAATATATAAAATACGTTAGACTGACTGGGGCATTTTGCTGTCAGAAAAACTCTGTCAAACAGGGGTCATTCCTGCCCCCAGCCTGCCACTCCTTATAGACAAAGATAATGAAGTAAGATTAATTAACCTGACTTAATACCTATATCTGGTGAGTGGCAGGGTCCAGGATGGACTCTAAAAACCATATACTTTCGAATACACCACACTGCTTCTTGCTTTCAAAGCAAGAAGTATTCTCATTCACTACTCACAAATACCTTGTGGGACAGGTAGAGTAGTTGTGAAAATGAGAAAGTAGATTGAGAGTATAGTTGACTTGGACAAGGATAGATGTCTAGTAGAGAGTAGCAGAGTAGACAAATTCTTTGCCGATAATATCTGACCAAACTAAAAGCAAGTAAGGCACAAAAGGGGGGGAAAAACAGAGTACTTAAGGAACACATGATTTCTTACATAACAAAATATTCAGTTCATCATAACTGCAGTTAAATGCCAAATAACATTTATTCACCAAGTACAAGTGCCTCACAGATTTCTCCCTACTTAGCACCCTCCCAATTTCTGCTGCTGTTTCTTACAAAGTACTGGCCTACAGTAACATCAAAAGAATGTTTTATTCCACAACTACCTATCAGTACTGACACCTGGTAGTAAAGCAAGGGACATTTTAAAACTCAGCTAAATTAACATTATGTAGCCTTTATTTAAGCTCACCTGTAAAAGTTATTACGGTTGATACTACTATGGTATAACAAAATCATTACTTTTGAAAATAGTCCTTTGGCTTGATGATTAGTAAAAAACAAAGTTCCCTTGCTATCCACTCCTTAGATTTTTGTCAATGTAAGTATATATTTGCTGTGCACAAGGATGGAAACTGTAATATCATTTAAAAAATGACGGAAAACCACTGCTAAATTCTTGCCTGATCCATTATGGTTGGCATGTGCTGAGATACCCAATTATCTTATGTGCCATAAAAAGTAACAATCTGGATAACCACAAATTTGTCTTTTACTGACTTCAACCAAATCCAGAAGTGCTTCAACCAAATCCAAAGCTATGTGTTTCACCACATAGCTTTATGGTGATGGAGGTTAAAAAAAATTTTTTTAATCAATCAGTACTCTCCAGACACAAGTATAATCAATTAAAGTTGCCTGTGCTCGCTGAACACATAATAAGCCAATCACAGATCAACTTGATTCTGCTGTAGGACCAATCCAGATTTTTATAAATTATATATTTTTGTTAGAATAGCATAAGTCAGGTAGGGAAAGGGTAGTAATGGGCAGTGTGAGGAACAGAGGAGAAAATGTGAAGCACTGTTTCTCAATTGCTCATAATTAGAAATGGTTAATCACCACAAATGTTAATTAAACCAGTTAAGCATTAAACTGCCTAGCTTGCCCTAAAACTAGACTCAAAGAAAAGCCACCAATAACCTGTACAATAATTTAACTTCAGCAAAAAGCAAAATGAGGATGTTAGTGGTCAAATGGAGATTAGTGGAGACCAGTCGAGGCTAGAATTTCTTAGTGTTAATCATGCGTTAGATTAAATCCAATGTTCTTAGGAGGCACTTCAGAGTAGTCTTCCCAAACTCCAATGGGGGGAAGGAGATGACAAATAAATTTAGGACAAACTGATTTAGGCCTCTTCAAAGAACCATGCGGAAACCAGGCGAGCAATTCTAAACTCCTGTGGAGCACAGACTTCAGTATTCCTTTTTCCTGCTTATCAAAGAAATAGCTCCTCAAAGAAAGGCAAATATTAAGTAGAAATGAACCAACCAACCTCAAGTCTAAATCCTCTCTTATTCTCCACGCTATCGCCAAAGTAGCCTTCTAAAGTGCAATTCCTGACTACATCACTCTACTTAAAATGTTTATTTTTGTTTGTTTTTGATCAGCTACAAGATAAATAAAAGCTAAGATCTTTAGCATGGAATTCAGGATTTTTAATGATCTAGTAGTCTTGCCTGCCCTTCCAGGCTCACCTTCCTCTCAACTTATTTCACTTTCTCCATTATAAAAAGGTGTAAATGAGCCAGGTGTGGGGGCTCACGCCTGCGATCCAGCACTTTCAGAGGCTGAGGGGGGCAGATCACGAGGTCAGGAGTTCAAGACCAGGCTGGCCAATAGTGAAACCCCATCTCTAGTAAAAATACAAAAAATTAGCTGGATGTGGCAGCGAGTGTCTGTAATCTCAGCTACCTGGGAGGCTGAGGCAGGAGTATCACTTGAACCAGAGAGGCAGAGGTTGTAGTGAGCCAAGATTGCACCACCACACTCCAGCCCAGGTGATAGAGTGAGTCTCTGTCTCAATAATAATAATAATAATAATAATAATAATAATAATAATAATAATAAAAAATTTAAAAAGAATAAAAACACACTACATCAAAATAAGCAAAAGAAATATTATGGAATACTTCTTAATGAAAGGCACTGCAGATAATACAAGTATGAGTAGAGTTAAGCTTCAGTTAACCCTTTTGGCTCTGTTTCCTGGCCATCTGTAAAACTAGGTACCTCAACTACATTACTAGGTAACATTACTTATAGTAAAAATGATCCCTGTGATTAAATTTGCATCAAGACTCAGGAACTATAAATGAACCATAAATACCTCATAAGGAAGCTATAGCTTTGACTTCCCTGTGATGGCTCTTTTAATTAGCATAGCTTTTACAGAACCCTGGAAACTCAGTCTATGGAGTTTGTGTAAGAGTTACTGGCTCCTGTGGGACGTGTTTTTTTTTTTAAGCTAAGGCAGCTCCTGCACCACCTAGCGTGAGCTTCCTCTGAGGTGCTGCCCAGATGGCTATGAGCTGCCTGCGTGGACTGCTGTGAAAATCACTCCCACTGAGGAACATTTGGTGCTGCCCTGCTGGCAAGCTATGATTCCTGTCTGATAGCCTTCTGAGTAAACAAGCTTTCTGAACTTGAAGTTTAGTTAAATCCAAGAAAACCCCTTCATTTGCACAGCAACAAGTGTTTAAGAGTCTTAATATGACATTCCAGACATTCTACAATCTAAACCTAATCTCATATACAGTTTTTACTCATCTTTTTTTTTTCTGGGAAATCCTCTTCAGGTAACATATACCACCTCCCCATAGTTAATCTCTTCAGCCACTGCTGAGGTGAAGCTATAGATATTTTTCAACCATGAAGGAGGTATCGCATAGTTTGAAAATGCAAGAGAACTCTGCTAGTGAAGCTAAGTAAACAAGTCTAACAGAAAATGATGGAAATGTATTGAGAATAAAATTAGATTAAATTGGTGAAGAGATATGGTAATAGCATATTAAAATGTAAAATGTCCAGATAAAGAGTGTCTACGAGACCAGTTTGGATGGAAGAAAAGAGCAGAGCTAGGTAGTATATTACATATGCCCTTATTCCTACATTATTACCCATGAGGAGAGGCCAGGGAGCCCTGTATCAGGATCAAAGCAGATGACTTGTAAGAGTTACACAATTCAGTCAGTCCTTACCCTGGGAGAGGAAGAAGGGATGGATGAAAGGATTACAACGGAGATGGCATTTGCCAGTGTTCAGGGAGGGAATATCGTAGTTACTTAAGTCAGATCCAGTTATACCTTCTTATCCTGATTATCATAATCAGCCTGTCCCACTAGAATTTGCAAGCTGATGTTAATTGTGTAGAACTTTTCATGGCACCTCGGTTTCTTTGACTGAAAGCTATCATAATTGCCTCTTTCTCTACTATAAAGTTGTCAATTACGCTAATTTGTTATACCTTAAGAGTCAACTGCATTATTTCCTAAGTCTGGTGGTTAAGAGCTTACAAAGACAATGCACTTAAAAATTTTTAGATCGTCTAAAATTGCTAAAGCCTCTAGTTTCAAGTTCATAAACTCTTAGATTAAAACACCCAGTAACAGCAAAATAGAGAAAAATTAGTCAACAGAGAAGAAGAAAGAAATACAAGCGCAGAAAGAGACACTAGCAAGAAATCATATAGACCTGGAGAGAGAGAAAGTAGCCCTAGCTCCTAGCTTTCGGTTATTGGTGCCAGTTGCTTTTGAGGCCCAGCTGCACTTCTCGCCCTTGGCGTCTGATATAAACTATATTCCTTTTCTAATATGACATTCCTTTTGCTTACGCTAATTTAAGTAATATTGTTTAATTTGTCATGAAATACTCCTTAAGTCCAAAAAGGCAGAGAGGAACAAAGTATAACAGTTTATATATTTAGTATTTTTCACTATTTTATATATGTGTGTATACACATCATTTACACACTGTAAATGACGCCTTAAAGAGAAAGGGAGAGAGAACTCAAGTATAGTTATTTTCTGCTGTGACTGTAAACTCCTCATTTATTTATTTATTTATTTATTTATTTACTTTCGAGATGGAGTCTCACTCTGTCACCCCGGATGAAGTGCAGTGGCGTGATGTCGGCTTACCGCAACCTCTGCTTCCCAGGTTCAAGCGATTCTCCTGCCTCAGCCTCCAGAGTAGCTGGGATTACAGGCGTGCACCATGATGCCCAGCTAGTTTCTTTTGCATTTTTAGTAGAGATGTGGTTTCACCATTTTGGTCAGGCTGCTATCAAACTCCTGACCTCAGGTGATCCACCCACCTCAGCCTACCAAAGTGCTGGGATTAAAAGCATGAGCCACCACGCCTGACCCTCATTTATCTTTTTATCCTCACAGTGCCTTATACTATTTATTTATTTATTTGTTTATTTATTTATTTATTTATTTATTTTTGAGACAAGGTCTTGCTGTCCTATAGGCTGGAGTGCAGTGGCCTGACCATGGCTCACTGTAGCGTCGACCTCCCAGGCTCAAATGATCAATCATCCCACCTCCCTACCCTGCCCCCGTGAAGCTGGGGCTGGAGGCACATGCCACGACACCTAGCTAATTTTATTTATTTTTTGTAGACACAGGGTCTCGCTATGTTGTCCAGACTGGTCTCAAAACTCTTGGACTGAAGAATCCTCCTGCCTTGGCCTCCCAAAGCGCTGGGATTGCACAGTCTTGAGCCACTACACCTGGCCCCTTATACACATTTAACAAATGTTTATTGAATAGACATACAATTTAAAAAGAATGAAATTCATTTGGCCAAAATAACAAACCTAATCGTGGAGTTTTCAAAAGCATTTCATTTTGAACTAATAAGTTCTTTATAATTCTCATTAGCATAATTCTGATTAAACACACTCACATACACAAAGAAATGCTGTTTTCTATTTTCTAAATAGAATACTGCACTGACATAATTTGGGTTTTGATTTATTTAGATTCTGTGTCAGCTCATGGGACTCTGAAGCCTTTTTAGTAGTCATTAAGACCGTTCACAAACTATTCCAGTTCTCCTCTTTCTGGGCACATGGTAGAAATGCATTTCCCCATCTCTTTGAAGTTGGGGGTAGTCAAGTGACTTTTGGCCAATGAAATAGCAGTGGAAGTTACCTGTGTCACTTCCAGACAGAAGCCCTGAAGAGCCAATGTACACCGGGTGCAGTGGCTCACGCCTGTAATTTTGGGAGGCTGAGGCAGGTGGATCACAAGGTCAGGAGTTGGAGATCAGGCTGGACAACATGGTGAAACCCTATCTCTACAACAAATACAAAAATTAGTCAGGCATGGTGGCAGGCGCCTGTAATCCCAGCTACTCGGGAGGCTGAGGCAGGAGAATCGCTTGAAACTAGAAGGCAGATGTTGCAGTGAGCTGAGATCCTGCCATTGAACTCTAGCCTGGGCAATAAGAGTGAAACTCCGTCTCACAAAAAAAAAAAAAAAAAAAAAAAAAAGAAAAAGAAAAGAGCCAATGTAAAATCACCACATCCTTTCCCCTGTCCTAACAACTGTAGAAGCACGTGCTGAAATACAGCCTCCGATAGCCTGAGACTGACCATTTGTAATGGAGTTCTCCTGCTGACCTGCTTCAGCATGTAGTATAACAGAAAAAAAACTTTGCTGTTTAAAATCAATAGGATGTGAGAGTTCTTTCGTTACCACAGCATAATCTATCCTGCCTAGTATACTCAGCAAACCCCTTTCTCATAAATGGAATGAAGCAATGAATAGCTCTGGCCCTCTAGTTTCAGAATGGTATCATTTTGTATAGCACTATCATTTAGAGAATACTTTTGAATGGAAGTGCCCCTCATTATCCAAACTCATCATCCGAACACAGGAACTGAATGGATTCTGATAAATTTTTGGATCAACACCTCATTCTCTCAACTCTCTGTACCTGCCATCTCAAACTCTGGAACCAAATACATTTGGATAGGTGCCATTCCTTGCCTTCCATACTCTTGCCACTTGCACTCAGGAATGGAATAAATTTAGACAGTGAAGAATTCTTGATATATTATTTCATTTGCACTCTGCTGTTTTTCTACTACCCAGTACCCAGTAGATTCTCATTTATTCCATAAATGAATTTATGTACTGTCATCATTCTAGTTTTACAAATAAGGCAATAGATTCAGGGAGGTTCATCGACTTGCTGGAAACAACCCTGCACATTCAGTAGTGACACAATCCCAGAGTTTCTGGCTTCAAATCTTCGCTCTTTCCACTCTGTACTGTGCTTTCTTAGGTTTCTCATAGCTATGGAATGCTTATGATTTGATAGTAAATTAACAGTACAAATAGTGTTTGTGATTTAAAAAAAAAGTCAATCACATATTTACATCCAAGAATAAAGTCATTCCTCAAGGACTTCAACTTGCCTATACCTAGTCTAAGTCATAGACACTAAATACCCTGAAGCACAGAACAAGAAGGTGCCCTAGAGGTCCTTCAACAGGCAACTTGCAGAACAATGAAGAAATGTGAAAGAACTGGGGGAAAATAGCGTTCTCCTTTGCTATACAGTATGTTAAAATCCTGACTTTTAAATTATCTTCACTTTGGACCTTACCAAATTGGCTAACCTCAACTCTTTGCTTTCCAATTCTCATTGAACCTCAGTTGTAAGAAATACCAATGAAGAACTGCCTGAAGAATAGATAATTCATCTTTTTTTATTTTTATTTTTTGAGATGGAGTCTCACTCTGTTGCCCAGGCTGGAGTGCAGTGGCACCAACTCAGCTCACTACAACCTCCACCTCTTGGGTTCAAGCGATTCTCCTCCTTCAGCCTCCTGAGTAGCTGGGACTACAGGTACGTGCCATCACACCTGGCTAATTTTTGTATTTTTAGTAGAGATGGGGTTTAACCGTGTTGGCCAGGGTGGTCTTGAATTCCTGACCTCAAGTGATCCACCTGCCTCGGCCTCCCAAAGTGCTGGGATTACAGGCGTGAGCCACTGTGCCCAGCTAATTCATCCATTTTTATAGATTCAGTGGTCCTCAATTTGTGTTACATAGTCAAATAGATTTGGAAAAGATTACAAAATATATCCCTCTTTAAAATAGCAACTTGAACGTTAGTATAATAAATCTCTAAGAAATTCTGTAGTAAAACCAATTTTCTAATCTAGTTATCTCAAACTTACTTGAGCTCAGAACCTTGTTGCCAGAAAGGAAATATTTTCTCATTCCTTAGAACAGTTTGGGAAATACTGTTCTAGATCATTCTAAAAGTTATAAATGGATCAAGTAACTCCACTCCTTCAGAAAACTTATTGTTAACAGTTTTATTACTCTCCTGTATTGAAAAACACTGTTGTGCAAAATTCACTATTTTCCTTAGGGGTGTTTTAAAGATACTGTCAACTGCATCCCATATCTCCTTTTTTTATTAGGGCCCATGAAGAAAATATGCCTCTCAGGCCTCATTACTGGAAAACGCCTTGCTTAGGGCAGAACTGGTTTGTTTCTAATCTTGGAATTAGAAACAAATGAAACTTTGTTATTTTATTTTATTTTTATTTATCTTTTTGAGCAGAGGTCTCACTATGTTGCCCAGGCTGGTCTTGAACTCCTGAGCTCATGTGATCTGCTCGCCATGGCCTCCCAAAGTGCCGGAATCACAGGTGTGAGTCACCGCGCCCGGCCAAAACAGGCTGAAACTTATGTTGTTCCTTTTTCTCTTTTTACCTAGCTCCCAGGAAGCCCAAGGCCCAAACTGTGACTCATCTCTAGCACAGGATCTTTTAAACAGGAACTTGGTATTATCTTTTTTCTTGACTTTGTATTCTTCTTTTCCTGCTCTACCTCAATTTTTCCATTTAGTTTGTTTTATCCTATGGTACTACATGGCCCCTAGATTGCTTCAAATATATAGTTTCTGGAACTATATATTGTACATAGTGCATCTTCTTACAATTTCATGTTGATTCCGCCCTCCCTGCCCAATTACCCAATAATGTCAGCGTATTCATCTTTGTGTAAAAGTATTCACATAAGTCATAACAAGCCTATAGGACATACACATTCACAATACAGTCAAATCTGTAAATGCTGAAAACCAGAAAAAAAAAGAAAAAAGAAAAAAGGAAAAAAAAAGGTCATGATTTTTTTTTTTTTTTTTGCCGCCAGAGGTCTAATAACCAAAAAGAGTTATTAAACTGTTTCCTAACAGGAAGGACAATCAACATTTATTTAGCACCAGCAGATGCCAGGCACATAACAGCAGCTCCATTTTTCAAAGCAAGCAGGAGGGGCATCTGCACGTCTAACCTCTGGAAGAAGACACCAGAAACAGAATAGTGGGGAGGTGCAGGGGTGGGTGGGGAAAGCCCGTCTGTCCCTTTTGTACCTTTTGAATTCTGTGAACTTGTCGACTACTAAAGAATAATTTAAAAAATGAAACGAAGAGATAAAAAAAACACAGTAATGCCTTACTCTTTGACACAGCAAACTTTTTACGCCAGCTTCCGATCCCAGAGTACGCACTGAAATAAATGCCTAAATGGAAAAGTTTCACCAGACACGCCGGGTCTTGGGAAAATAAAGTCCTCGTCTTACTCTCCACACTCCGGGGGCGAGGCTCTTATTTAAAAGAAAAGCTTAAAAAGTTAGGTCAAAATTTCCTGCAAGTAATAAGGAGAGGAAAAAAAAATCCGAAATGGTTTCCAGTTTGTTTTATTGGCAGGGACAGTCCGGGAAAGCAGCAACGTGTGCACCGCAGTCCGCTCCTCACCGCCGGCCACCAGCGCCGCGTCCACAACTTTCCACAACTCCAGGGCGGCCCGGGCGCCGGCTCCAGCGCTCGGGGATGCGCAGCGGGGAGGCCGGGCCGGGGTTCGAGCCCCGGGCGCCGTGTTGAGAGGCCTCTGCCCGGTCCAGCCCCACCGAATCGGAGGGCCTCGCAGCCGCCTCCCGGATGGGCAGAGTCTTCGCGCCCAGCGCGCTCGGGGCGGACGCGGCTGGGCGTGAGAGTCGCGTGGGGGCGGGGAGCGGGCCCTGCCCGGAGCGGCCCCCTCCCCGACGCCGAGGAAGTCGCACTTACCACGTCGGGCTCCGGAGGCGGCCGGGGGTCACGGCGGGCCAGGCCGGCCAGGCGGGTGGAGCGGGGGAGCCGGGGGCCGGGGCCGGGGCCGGCGAGCTGAGGTGTGGGATGCTCGGCCCCTCGCGCGCCCCTGGCCCCGTCCGGGCAGCCTCACCCCCGGCGCCGGCCGGCCCGGAGCGAGCCACTCCCGCTCCGTCAGGCGGCGCCAGGCCAGGGGGTCAGAATACCCCGGCGGCCCCGAGGGGGCAGGCGAGTAGGTGGGGGTCAGGGACCGGTTAGCCAGTCAGTCCCCGCGCGGCGCAAGCGGCTGCCCGCCCCGCCCCCTCCCGCCAGGCCCCGCCCCGCCCCCTCCCGCTAGGCCCCGCCCCCTCGCCGGGCCGCGCGCTCCGAGAGACCGCGACAGTCATTTCCCCGCCGGGGGTTTCTTTGCTCTCCTGCGCGGCGTGGGGACGGCCCGAGCCGGGGAAGGGGTTGGGGGAAGGGGAGCGTCTGTGACGAGAGGAGCTAGTGGGGGAAGGGGACGTCAGACTGGGCGGGGCTATGGCGAGGAGGGGGCGTGGCGTAGCGGACCTGACAAAGATTCTGGTTGTTCCCCGCCCCTTGAAACTGGGGTTAGGGGAATTCCTGGGGGTGGAAGTTAGGAAGAGGTCCCTCTGCAGGGCTGGAAGGCCGTGAGAGAGGCGGCCTCTGTCATCTCAGAGCTTAGAGGGAACTCACCAAGACTCGCCTCCCTTCTCCAGCCTCAGTAACCATTCCCCTTGCAATAATCTGATAATTAATGTGCTCTAGGTGGTGGGTTTGTGGCATCGCAAATATCATCCTCAGCACTGTGACTATAATCATTGTTTTCCAGTGGTGGAATAATAAGAATCTGAAAAAGTGGGTTCTTTATTCAGTCCTCTACCCAACATTGAACTCCTATATGCTAGGCTGTGAGAATAACAACTAATTTATTTGGCACCTTATGAAAACACTAAAGTACTTTACATGTTAATTCACCATCAGGTTTGAGCAAAACAGCTATGGTCCCTGCCCCCAGTAGCTCATGATGCATTAGGAAGGGAGGGATTTCCGTACTTTGTCTCTGAGTGATGCGTAAACCAAATGCCCATCTTTTGGTTCTTAAAGTAATGCCTATGTTCATTATTCGTAGATTAGTGTTTGCTACTCTGAGTTAGTTGTATGCTCTCCGTCCTTGATGGTTGAATGTGGTCATTCCCCGCAAACAACATTTGTTCAGGAGATCTTCAGTTTGTCTCCATAATAAAAAATCCAATGCAAGCAAAGCAAGTGGTCCAGAAGACTGACAATCAAATAACATAACCAAATTGTGGTATCAGCCTGGGGTGGCTGGGAGATCTATTTAGGGATGTTTTGTGCACTTCCACTTGGGGAAGTAGTTAGGAAAAAACAATATGATGTAAAAGAATGAAGTACTGACATGGACTGCTAGTTCAAAGGGAAGTGGATGGGACAATTTAGGATTGTTACAGTCAGGAAGAAGATACATCACAAACTCTCCCAAGGAGGGTTCCAACCACAAAGTACAGGATACATTTTTTATCGGAGCTATGTGGAAGAGACACCCTCCACCTCTTATGCAATGACACTTATGCCCATAGATAAAAATTGCCTCAGTAACTTTGTTTTTAAATACAAAAGACAATTGTGTAAACAAACCCACTGCTTGAATTTTTGGAATTTGGTACTACATTTCAGCCCTTATTGGATTTTTCAATGTTTACCTTTGTGTACATTAACAGCAAATGACATTCTTCTCATAGTTTTTTTTTTCCCCTGCTCATAGTTACTTGTTCAGTTTTGGATTTTTAGTCCAGCATTTTTCTTTCAGTTTTATAAAGAGAAAGACTAGAAAAGCATTGCAATCAAATCAGATTACAATTGCAGTAAAAATTCCTTATTTAAGAAATAGGCATTCCCAGCCAGGCGCGGTGACTCACGCCTTAATCCCAGCGCTTTGGGAGGCCAAGGCGGGCGGATGGCGAAGTCAGGAGATTTGAGACCATCCTGGGCAACATGGTGAAACCCCGACTCTACTAAAAATATAAAAATTAGCTGGGTGTGGTGGCATGTGCCTGTAATCCCAGCTACTTGGGGAGGCTGAGGCAGGGGAATCACTTGAACCAGGGAGGTGGAGATTGCTGTGAGCCAAGATTGTGCCATTGCACTCCAGCCTGGTGACAGAGCGAGACTCCATCTAAAAAAAAATAAAAGAAAGAGAGAGAGAGAGAAAAGAAAGAAAGAAAGGAAAAAAGAAAGAAAGAAAGGAAAAAAGAAAGAAAGAAAAGAAAGAAAGAGGCACTCCCATACTTAATCTTTTTTTTTTTCCCTGGTGAAATATATTGTTTGTTCTATCCTGAAACCTATTTTATTTACTGATCTGTATTTTCAGCTCATTTGCTCCATCAGCCCAGTAAAAATGGTGAAATAAAACATCCCCTGTGATCTGGCTCCCTCCACGGGCTCTCACGCTACTCCCAGACACTGGATTCCTTCCTCTTCTGCCAACAGGCCAAGTGCTTGCCCATGCAGCCTTCACATGTTCCTCTGTCTAGCAAGCTCTTAGCTACTCCCTCCTCCATCATGTCACTTTTCCTGACTATCCATGTAAACCTGTAACCCACCCCCCAACTCCTCTCTTCTCAGCACTGAGCACCACCTGACATATACATCTGTTTATCTCTGTACTCCCACTGGAATGTAAACTTCATGAGAGCAGAGCTTTGTTTTGTTACTTTTAAATCTCCAGTGCCTATTATTTCCCATGTCTGTCATACAGTAGATACTCAACAAATATTTTTTAAATGAATGAATGAATCCAAATAGGAGAGATAGCTTGTATTCCTTTTGTAATGGCCAAACAGCTTTCATGCAATTTATCTTATAACTGAATCACATGACTTAGATGTATTAATAAGGTCTAAAACACAGCCCACATTTACCTTATTTAAAAGTAGAATTTGGCTGGAAGTGGTGGCTCATGCGGGTAATCCCAGCATTTTGGGAGGCCCAGGTGGGTGGATCACTTGAGGTCAGGAACTTGAGACCAGACTGGGCAACACGTTGAAACCCCACCTCTACCAAAAATACAAAAATGTGCTGGGTGTGATGATGGGTGCCTGTAATCTCAGCTACTTGGGAGGCTGAGGCAGGAGGATTGCTTGAACCTGGGTCGGGGAGGTTGCAGTGAACTGAGATTGCACCACTGCACTCTAGCCTGGGAGACAGAGCGAGATTCCATCTCAAAAGAAAAAAAACGTAGAGTTTGAAAAGGCGTTTTATCTCTCATTCTGGCAATACTAAGGAACAGGATTTGAGGAAGCATCCACAGCTAAGAATTTATGCTGAGATCTTACAACTTCGGCCATAAATGGATCCGTAGAATCAGAGGGAATGAGGGATCAATACATGCTGTGAAAGTCTTAATAATTTTTCATGAGAGGAAACACAGCCATAATCAGAAAATTTGAAAACTCTACTGATAATTTGATACATGATGTCAGTAAGACGTCTTCTGTGAATGCTTAAATAATTTTAATGGATACTTATGATGATGAGGTTAACAATGTTTTAGTCTGGTTAAAGTGTAATACCAATAGATAGTAAAGAGAATTTAACCCTAGTATGTAAATGCGCTTAATAAAGAAATGGTTTGATTTTTCATTTTGTGCTCTGCCTACTGGGTGTGTGGGTGGGGAGGATTAAAAGATTAAACTATGATTATATACAGTATATGTGTTCAAAATCTGGATCCCAGGAATGTGATCTTTTTTAGAGGACTTAGGATTTCTTTTAGTAGTATTTCTGCTCTCCAAGTTCTGACATGAACAGCCTCCTATGGAATCAGTCTCATTAAAATAGAGAGCTATATAAATATGACCAGATCATACCCCTGGGAAGCAAATCTCCGAATCAGGAGAGACAGGTGGCCAAGTAAACCCAACTAAAAGTGTGTCCCTTGAAGTTTACCTTCTCACTCTGGTTTCTCTTGGTTCACCTGTCAATTTGGTCCAAATAAAAAAAAAAAGAAAAAAGAAAAGAAAGAGAATTTCCTTAGCTCTTTTTTTTTTTTTTTTTTTTTGAGACTGAGTCTTGCTCTGTTGCTAGACTGGAGTGCAATGGCATGATCTCAGCTCACTGCAACCTCGGCCTGCCAGGTTCAAGTGATTCCCCTGCCTCAGCCTCCTGAGTAGCTGCTGGGACTACAGGCCCGCACCACCATGTCCAGTTAACTTTTTGTATTTTAGTAGAGGTGGGGTTTCACCATGTTGGTCTCGATCTCCTGACCTTGTGATCTGCGTGCCTCGGCCTCCCAAAGTGTTGGGATTACAGGCATGAGCCACCACGCCCAGCCTCAGCTCTCTTAACCACAGCTAAACCAACTTTGCTAAAATCTAAAGGAGAATAAAAATGAAATTATTACTATATTATGGAAAATATAAACAACACCAATAACTTTATTCATTTGTTCAGCTTCTCTTCTCAGTTTCCATTCTTCCAAGAACAAACTTCCATCCCCAAGGGGAGATATAAATTTGCAGGCAACCTAGCTAGTTTCCTTCCCTCTAGGCTCTCTTTTTCTCTGCACAGTAAGGTCATTTTTCTGTCTTATTATTTTTTTTCTTTTTAGACGGGGTCCTGCTGTGTCACCCAGGCTGGAGTATGTTGGCGCGATCCTCCCACCTCAGCCTCCTGAGTAGCTGGGACCACAAGCCACCATGCCGGCTAATTTTATTTATTTATTTTGTAGAGATGGAGTCTTACTATGTTGCCTAGGCTGGTCTCAAACTCCCAGGCTCAAGTGATCCTCCTCCTCAACCTCCCAAACTGTTGAGATTACAGGCATGGGTCATCACGCCTGGACCACTTTTCTCTTTCACATGGCCACCACAAGCCTGTCCCAATCACAGCCAAGACTAAAAGCCCCACTTGTCCTCTGTCCCCATTTTTCTGGTGAGAGGGATATGGCATAGTCCGGGTCAAACTGCGGGACTATGGTGACTGTCATAATGTATGAGCTACTTCTTCAGGTGAGACTCACTCTTCACACGTGTTAGGAAGGTCATTACTGGCCCACTGTCAGGCCACTCATTGCAGTCCCCAGAGCATTCCTGAAAGAACTGCCCAACACAGTGTTGGGGACATGGGGAAGGAATGTGCATTCTCTCATGCATGTATTTCCATTCACCCATTCATAAGTAGGTGTCCTATAACCAGGCCACAGTTACTGACTGAATAAAAAGGTCTTTGCAAAAGGGCTTTCCATACTTCCTGCCAGTCTCCTTAACCTTTCTAAAATACAAATTTAATTCTGTTCATCCCCCAGGACCGTGTTTAACATGCTTTAGTGACTCTATTGCTTTCAAGGTAAAGTTCAAACACCTTAGCATTGTTGTAAGGTCCTTTATAATCTAACCCCTATCTACCTATTTAGCCCTATGTCTATTTTGAACTATTTGCAGCATTGAGAACATATCATTTTTCCCACAGCTGTGCTTTTAAATAACTTTCCTCCTTCCGAAATACCCTTCTTTCCAATATCTGCTAGCCCTCAAGACTCAGCTCCAGGGTCACTTCCTCTGGCGATCTTTATCCTGAACTTTCCAAGCTGAGCAAGTTCCTTCTTTGTGCCCCCAAAGTACACTGGATGCCCCTTTGATTGTAGCAGTTACTCAATGGGTTGTGAACATTGGCTTACTTGTCTGTCTGCTTGACTAGCTGAGAGGTCTTTGATGGCAGGCCCTCAGAAATACTTTCTGAATGAATGAATGAATGAATGAATGAATGAATGAAATCCACCCTCCCCGCTGCCTATGAAGTCTTTACAAACAACAACTTATTTGAGTATGGCCATTTTTCCCCTGAGTGTTATAACATATACAGACAGGATCTTTCCTCTAATTTATAGTGCTTACTACGAGTTTCCTTAAACTTTAGAAGTTTAACTTAGGATTTCAGAAACTTACAAGGACAAGGTTATGAACACAAAGTACTTGTATTTATTTCTATGGCACTGAAAAAATTATTCTATACTTTCATGTATTAAAAAATTATTTCAGCATCTCTATATAATTACTTTACATTTTGAAAATAACAGTTGAAAGACTACTAATTGATGTTGATGTCTCATGAGTTAAAAATGTTCCAGGATGGAACGGGTGCTGTGGCTCAGGCCTGTAATCCCAGCACTTCCGGAGGCCGAGGAGGGTGGATCACGAGGTCAGGAGATTGAGACTATCCTGACTAACACAGTGAAACCCTGTCTCTACTGAAAATACAAAACAAAACAAAACAAAACAAAACAAAACAAAACAAAAATTAGCCAGGCGTGGTGGTGGGCGCCTGTAGTCCCAGCTACTCAGGAGGCCGAGGCAGGAGAATGGCCTGAACCCGGGAGGCGGAGCTTGCAGTGAGCCGAGATCCTGCCGCTGCACTCCAGCCTGGGTGACAGAGCAAGACTCCATATCAAAAAAAAAAAAAACAAAAGGTCCAGGATGTATCTTTGTATTTGATATATTACTTCCTGATTCACTAACAGAAGGGAACTACTCAATCTGACTTCTGTTTTCATGTTCTGAGAGAACAAGTTCATAACCACTATAGAAGTTTAAACATTGTTACTGTGCTGACAGTTTGTGTACAGAAATCACAAAATATTTACCAAATATTAAGAAGAGGGCTACAGCATAGAAAACACTGCTACTTGTTATGAGGGAGAGAATGAATAAAGATGAATCAAACAGATACGTAAACTGAAAAGTTCTTATCAATTATTAAGCTTCTTCTACCTCCATCTTGTTCATCTTTGTAAAAGCACATATCCCTGTATTCACACTTGCATTCTGTATTCAGTGACTATACTTAGCACAGAATTCTTGGGGAAAGATTCTAGTTAAGTAACAAGCAGCTGACCTGAAATACAAAAAACAGTGAGTGAATAGAAGGTGGCACGCTCTGTACGCATTTGAAGACATTCAGAGTCAATGGGCTAAGCAATACAAAGATGGAAGAAAAACAACAACAACAACAAAACAACAAAACCAAGCATTTCATTCTCCTCTGCTCTATCCCCAAGAAAACCAAGAAATATTACTTAGAGTCAGACGAGCTCTCTTGTTGCAGCCAGTTCTTTTTATCTGAGACTGGATCTATTAGGCCTGATACTTTCAGACACTGAGAAATTTATTTTAGTTTATCTCGTACATATTCAATGGTTGTTATATTTACCATCATGAAGAATGTTTTGGTTATGCTTTTCTGTCTCTTTATGCATGTAATTAACAAGATAATGAATTCTGTTATTCAGTTGCCAGACTTTGTTCCTAGAGGCTGAAATCTACCACAGTGGTCCCAGAATCCATTCCGGGGTCGTTTTCCCTCTTTGCTCCCACTCGCTGTGAGTATGCAGCTGGGCAGACAAGCTTGACTCATAGTTCTTTTGAGGAAAGAGGCTCCAACAGGTTCTTTCCTGTCTAGGCTGCAATCTCAGGGTAGAAGGTTTTGTTAGTGAAAACAAACTGCCTTTCCAGCCACAGGTGATCAGGGTCAGGACACTACGGGCCAAGCAGCCCTGTGTAGGCTGGGCATGAGAAGCCCAGCCACATCTCAGGAGGCCTGAGTGTGAGGGCCTGGGGCAAACTCTGCCCATTGAGGATTCTAAACCTAGTGGTGGCAGGTCAAACCACATTTCCCCACTTAGAGGAGAAATGCACTGAATGGGCCAGGTGCAGTGGCTCATGCCTGTAATCCCAGCAGTTTGGGAGGCCGAGGCAGGTGGATCACCTGAGGTCAGGAGTTTAAGACAAGCCTGGCCCACATGATGAAACCCCATCTCTACTAAAAATACAAAAATTAGCCAGTCGTGGTGGCACATGCCTGTAATCCCAGCTGCTCTGGAGGCTGAGGCAGGAGAATGGCCTGAACCTGGAAGGCAGGGGTTGCAGGGAGCCGAGATCATGCTCACTGCAACAAGAGTGAAACTCCATCTCAAAACAATAAAATAATAATGATAAAAAAGAAATGCGGGGGCGGAGCAAGATGGCCGAATAGGAACAGCTTCAGTCTCCATCTCCCAGCGCGAGCGACACAGAAGACCGGTGATTTCTGCATTTTCAACTGAGGTACTGGGGTCATCTCACTCGGGAGTGCCGGACAATCGGTGCTGGTCAGCTGCTGCAGCCCGACCAGCGAGAGCTGAAGCAGGGCGAGGCATCGCCTCACCTGGGAAGCGCAAGGGGGAAGGGAGTCCCTTTTCCTAGCCAGGGGAACTGAGACACACAACACCTGGAAAATCGGGTAACTCCTACCCCAATACTGCGCTGTAACACCGGCACACCGGAGATTATATCCCACACCTGGCCGGGAGGGTCCCACGCCCACGGAGCCTCCCTCCTTGCTAACACAGCAGTCTGCGGCAATCTAACCGCAAGGCAGCAGCGAGGCTGGGGG
>NC_045436.1:147275704-147308499 GCF_002776525.5 Piliocolobus tephrosceles
TTCCTTCCTTCCTTCCTTCCTTCCTTCCTTCCTTCCTTCCTTCCTTCCTTCCTTCCTTCCTTCCTTCCTTCCTTCCTTCTCTTTCTTTCTGCTTTGTCTTGTCTTGTCTTGTCCTGTCCTTCGGCCTCCCTCTGTTGCCCAGGCTGGAGTGCAGTGGTACAAGCACAACTCACTACAGACTCAACCTCCCTGGCTCAAGTTATCCTCCAGTCTCAACCTCCCAAGTACCTGGGACTGCAGGCACATGCCAATACACCAAGCTAATTTTAAAGTTTTTTTTTTTGTAGAGACAGGGTCTTGCCTTGTTGCTCAGGCTGATCTCAAACTCCTAGGCTCAAGCAATCCTCCTACCTTGGCCTCCCAGAGTGCTGGGATTACAGGTGCAAGCCACCACACTCGGTCCGGACAGAGCTTCCTACCACTCCCCACCAGCATCTCTACTGAGCCCACAGCCTGACCTGTATTCCCATACCACTTAGTCCAGCCTATGAAACAAGCCATGACTCTCATCAATTCTTCCCTTCCTTAGAATGAGCCTTGATGCTGTTCTTAAAGTAAGTCATATTTGATGTCCTTCACCCATTTTGACTGATCTTAGACTCGGGTGCCAATGTTTCCCAACCCGTGGTTCCCATCTATTCATCAAATTGTCCATTCAGAAGAAAAGACAGTTAATTCATGCTCACAATGTATTCACAGAACAGCCTTTACCTCCTGCTTCTTCCTGTTTACCCACCCATTGTTTCATAGAGCTCAGGTTTGGGTGAGTGATAACAAGAAAATAGATAAATGGAAATGGGTGGGTGGTGGGGGTATAGGAGAGAGTGAGCAGGAAGAAAAGATTGGAGACACGTAGTACCTTTTTTTTTTTTTTTTTTTTTGAGACAGAGTCTTGCTCTGTCACCAGGTTGGAATGCGATGGTGTGATCTTGGCTCACTGCCTTCCAGGTTCAAGCGATTCCTCTGCCTCAGCCTCCTGAGTAGCTGGGACTACAGGCCTGTGCCACCACGCCTGGCTGATTTTTTATATTTTTTAGTAGAGACGGGGTTTCACCATGTTGGCCAGGCTGATCTCGATCTCCTGACCTCATGATCCACCCACTTTGACCTACCAAAGTGCGGGGATTAGAGGTGTGAGCCATGGCGCCCCGCTGTGGTATCATTTTTTAAAATCAGAAAACAGGAACAATGAAAACACTGGATATCTGGATTTTCTAAATAATAATATTTGTTTGCACATATGCTTTATTCACCTTAAGTTCTCCCTACCCTTCACTTATGTTCTAAGACAAAATATTTTATTTCACTGGGATTATCATCATGAAATATATATATTTTTTTGACATGGGAACTGGAAATGTGGATTCTGTAACAATAATGACTGTGTTTATAGCCGTAATGTTAATCAGTCCCATTCTACTGCTAGAATACAGCATAGTAAAGTGAAACCAAAATTTTACATGTGTCCTCAGCGTATCCTTACTTTTTGTACTGTTTCTATCTTCTAGATGTACTATTTTCTGAACACCAGAATTCAGCACAGCACCTGGCACCAAACAGGATGGACAATCATTTAATAAGTAAATGAATGAGTGATGTCCATACAACCTAGACATGACTGACGTTCACCCTTTTCTTTCTTTCTTTCTTGAGAAGGGGTCTCACTCTGTCACCCAGGCTGGAGTGCAGTGGCCTGTCATGGCTCACAGCAGTCTCAAATTCCTGAGTTCAAGTGATCCTCAGCTTCCTGAGTATGTGGGACTACAGGGGTGCACCACCACACCTAGCTATATTAAAATTATTTTTGTAGAGAGGAGGTCTTGCTCTGTTGACCAGTCTGGACTAAACTCCTGACCTCAAGTGATCCTTCTGTCTTGGCCTCCCAAAGTGCTGGGATTACAGATGTGAGCCACTTCACCCAGCCTACTGTTTTATTTTTGTGAGTATATCGTGGGTTTATATTTATAAATTGGGTGGGGAGAAGATCCCCTTGCTTCTTGAGATCATTTTACCTTTCTTGCTTAGAAAGAAAGGTAAATAATAATAAAGTATAGGTAAATAATAATAATAAATAATAAAGAGAAATAATTATTTACCTTTCTTGCTTAGAAAGGTAAATAAATGATTTTAAAGTGCTTATTGGAGGGTAGTTTTTTTTTTTTTTAAATGGAAAGTGACTCAAAAGTGAAGTCTCAGTTGAAGACCTGTTTTTTTTTTTTTTTTTTTTTAAGTCTTACTCAGAAGGAAGTGAGTATGAGGTGAATTGCATTAATCTAAAGTACTGCAGAGATGAAACTTAAAGCAGGAAGCAACATACCATGAGTATACTGGAAGGGAACACATTTGTGTCATGTGAAGAGACATGACAAAAACAGCCCTCCTTAAATTATCTGTGGCAATAGTGATCACGTTCATTTTAATTTTGCCGGAATATTTCAAGACACCGAAAGGTGAGTATGTAATTGTAATCTAGCTTTGCCTTCTTAATTTTAAAAAATTAGTGTCAGCTAGTGGTTACAGAAAAGATCCTCTTTTTGGATACATGCTGCATAGGCTGAAGTTCTAGATCTGAAAAACTAATAAAATAAAATAAGATTGCAATTTTAGTTGACTGTTATATAGTACAGTAACCTAATTCATAGTACTTAATTATTGTAGCATACCTAAAAATGAAAATATTTAAAATCTGTAGTCAAGATTTCAGACATTGAGATTACAACAATCTCATCATGATTTTGCTCTTTGAAACACTTTCTTCAAAGAGCCTTTTTTTTTTCTTTTTTTTTTTTTTGTGGGATGGATTCTTGCTCTATGGCTCAGGCTGGAGTGCAATGGCCCAATCTTGGCCCACTGCAACCTCTGCCTGCTGGATTCAAGCAATTCTCCTGCCTCAGCCTCCCGAGTAGCTGGGATTACAGGTGCCCACCACCACATCTGGCTAATTTTTGTATTTTTAGTAGAGACGGGGTTTCACCATGTTGACCAGGCTGGTCTTGAATTCCTGACTTCGTAATCCACCCACCTTGGCCTCCCAAAGTGCTGAGATTACAGGCTTGTGCCACTGAGCCTGGCCCAAAGCAGCTTTAAGTATGCGTTTACATTCTGGAATTCTTTAATGAAGAAAGTGATATTTATTGTGTTAAAAATTCTAGAATTCCCTCTACTACAACTGTTTCACACAGATAACTTACTGTCACCTTTTGACAAGAAAAAGCATTTATGTATTTTGAAAATACAATTAAAATAAGATGAGTGCAAATTTAAACAGATGTGTGTTTATGTATTTGTAACTGGAGAAAAATGGAACAAAATTAACTTTGTGAACATTTCAGAAAATTGTAATATAATCGCTGAAACCTAGACTAGGAAAATAAATAGGTCTAAATTTAAACTATTTTGATATGTTAGCAAAGGACTTGCAAATGTATTAATGTGAGTGTTCAGATGGTAATTGTGCTCCCTAGCACTCAAAAAGAAGAAAGGGTGAAAAGAAAAGGCTGTATTCTGTCATTAAATAGTCTTTATATAAATTTGATTAAAATCAGAGAAAAACTCATATTTGATGATTTGCTGCAATGAATATTTATTGTTGCATATACGTAATGCTAAGTAGCCAGATAAAAATATTTTTGCTAATTATATTTGATGACATATTTCAGTGATTATTTGATGTTGCATTTACATGATGCTAAGTTGCGAGTTAAAAATATTTTTGCTAAATAAACACTATGACTACAATTTGGTTTTCTGGCATTATGTTACTTAGATGAAGCAATCATAGCACATATTTTCAATGCTTGATTCCACTGGGTTATAAAGAGAATAGTTAGAGTAAAGATAATCTAATTTTAAGATATTGTGGGCTGAGAGTAAGTTCATTTAATTGTTATCCAGAGTAGGTTCTATCTATGTATCTATCTAGCTATCTAACTAGCTATCTACATCTAGCACCTCTTAAAAATCAGGTTGGATCTAATAAGAACCAGGTAATCATCCCAACAATGACTTAATTACTATTGGTTAGTATTTTATGAGAACTGGTGGCTACAGGAGCACGTTAAAGGTTTTCGTTTTGGGGCAGACACATAGTTCTTTTAGTTTTTGTTTCTCACAGTAAGAAGCATGGCCTTCTGGGGCAGTGGTAAGCAGAAAGAAGACAGATGAAGCACAGAGAAATTCTTAGTAGGGGACAGATGGGACTCCCTTCTGTTGGTGGGTAGAAGAAAGAGCTCTTATAAAATCCATCTTAGCCAAACTTCCTTGGCCTAATAGTAATGTATCAGTTCTTCTTCACCTTGTCAATAATCAACCATCATTTATGATGATGTTTGTTCTCTTGCTTTCAAAACTGGTTACATCAGCTCCCAATACCTTTACTTCCTTCCCAAACTTAAAATAGCTGTTTCTCTTCTCCTGGTCCAAGAATAGCACAGATATTACTCCAAATTCTTTTTGGGTTGATGGATTTTTTTTTTTTTTAAGAGGTAGGGTCTTGCTATGTTGCCTAGGCTGACTCCTGGGCTCAAGCAATCCTGCCTCAGTCCCCAAGCAGCTGAGACTACAGGCACATACCACTACACTCAGGTGAATTTATTGGGGAATTTTGTTTCAAAGGAACCCTACTTGGGGGGCCAACAAACAAAAATATTCAAAAACCACTGTCTTCTTTTACATTATTTAGTGGTAGAAGGAATTTTGCACAGAGCTGCCATAAACAAAAAGTTGATTACTAGGCAAAATATTATACACATGCAATTGTGTAATAATAATAAAATAATAATAATAATGATTATATTTTTATAATGGTTTATGGATCACCAGGAACATCTTTTTGTAGCCTCATTTAATATATCCCATATTGATTAAATGAAGAAAACTTGGACATAATTGTCTTGGTTTTTAAAAATTAGTTCTTAATCACAATAATAGTTGACCTACGAAATGAGTTAAATTGATAACTAATAGTAAATAAAATAGCTAGTAAAATGATTTGATGATAAGCAAGAGTGTTCTAGAAGTGCTACAATTAACCTTGTGAAATTCCCCTGTCTAGTCTTACTTCATTAGTTTCTTGTCTTTTTTTTTCCATTTTTTCTCATGTTCTATTCACTTTAATTTCTAAGATAAATATTATAAAATAATTTTACTTATAAATTATTCACTGATACCCTGTCTTTAACATGTCAAATGAATTCAAAAGGAATCTTAATGAGGAATAATATACTCATGAGGTTTAATAGATTTGATTTCAAAATAATAAACCCTCTGAAGTCCTAAGTTAAAAATAAAGCACCTTGTTTGATCATTTTTCATCAAGAATGTATCTGAGTCTCTGAGTAATTATTAGTAGGAATATTCCATTATCACAATTACACAGTATAAGCTATTTAGTTTTAACTTTACCAAAAAAGGTAGTTACTTCAACACTGTTTGAGACTTACAATGGGTTTGCATTGGCTATGCACTACTAGCAAGATAACCTATTTTACAGCAGTGTTTTTTAACCTTTCCATTTATTTGAAAGGCAGCTAATACATAGTAGTTAATATAATGGTTTGATGCATTTGTATTACACGTAGATAATGGAGATACAAAAGGGAGTGGTGGATATATTTTGACTCAGAGCTTCTTGCAATTAGGGGAGCTAGCTTACTCCCAAATAAGAGACTTTCCAACCTGTTTTTGTTGGACTTACAGTGTTTAAGAGAGAGACTTGGCTAACTCTCATGTAAATCCTAGTCATTTTTTGTTTATTTATTCTTTCACCTGTGATAGAAACCTGGGGCTACAAAAATGAATGGCAACTCTTCCATCAAGGAGTTTTCAGTCGGGGGGAATGACTGACTGGCAAACAGCTGAATAAAATATAGGAATTAACTAAAACAGGGATGTAAACAAGATGCAATGGGAACATAAACATTGCTTCCACATCAGTCTCTGGGAGGACATTCTTTGTATTTCCATTTGCAAAGAGAAATAATTGTCAGAGTTTGAATGATCAGCTAGTATGCCTTCTTACCTGCTTGCAAAAGTACTTTTCAAGAGAAGAAATGATGATTATTAAATAAAATATTCTCATATTGGTATATCAATAGTTCCTGAAAGAGGAAATTGCAGTGAGTTACACAAGTGTACTCCCAATGATTTGTGGCAATACAGGATAGGAATAGCACAGATGAGTCCGGCTGCGGTGGCTCACGCCTGTAATCCTAGCACTTTGGGAGGCTCAGGCAGGTGGATCACCTGAGGTCAGGAATTTGAGACCAGCCTCACCAACATGGTGAAACCCTGTCTCTATTAAAAATACAAAAATTAGCTGGGGCTGGGGGGTGGTGTAATCCCAGTACTTTGGGAGGCCGAGATGGGTGGATCACTTGAAGTCAGGAGTTCAAGACCAGCCTGGCCAAAATGGTGAAACCCTGTCTCTACTAAAAAACTAAAAATTAGCCAGACATGGCAGCGTGCACCTGTCATTCCAGCTACTCTGGAGGCTGAGACAGGAGAATCACTTGAACCCGGGAGGTGGAGGTTGCAGTGAGCCAAGATTATGCCACTGCACTCCAGCCTGGTGGACAAAGGGGGACTCCTTCTCAAAAAAATAAAAAAGAAAAGGAAAGAAAGAAAGAGAGAGAGAAAGAAAGAAAGAAAGAGAAAGAGAGAGAGAGAAAGAAAGAAAAGAAAGGAAGGAAGGAAGGAAGGAAGGAGGGAAGGAAGGAAGGAAGGAAGAAAGGAAGGAAGGAAGGAAGGAAGGAAGGAAGGAAGGAAGGAAGAAAGGAAGAAAGAAAGAAAGAAAGAAAGAGAAAATTAGCTGGGCATGGTGGTGGTGTGTGCCTGTAATCCCAGCTACTCTGGAGGCTGAGGCAGGAGAATCTCTTGAGCTTGGGAGGCAGAGGTTGCAGTGAGCTGAGATCACCCCATTGCACTCCAGCCTGGGTGACAAAGCAAGACTCTGTCTAAAAAAAAAAAAAAAAGAAAAAGAAAAAGAAAAAAGGAATAGCACAGATGAAAACACCTCAGACCTAATTTTATCTAGCTGTTTGACTTCCTCACTTTCTTTTAAGAGCCAACCGACACAAACTCTGTTTACCAGCTTTCATTTCCCCTTCTATTTCACACTTTGTGATGGAAATGGTGGTATAATGAACAGTGAAATTGAAGAAAACAAAGGATAAAGGAACTATAGGATAAACTGACATAATATGAGCATATGTTCACAGTGTTTAAGTCTATGTTATAAAGACCACCACATCAAGGGTAATTGCAATTAATTTCCTGAAAGTGTTATTCTAGTTCTCAAAAATGAACGCTCTTTTTTTATTCATAAATATTTAATAAGTAATCCCCAATAAGGCCTTATGACTATTCAAACAATTCTTTTTTAATTTTAACAAATACATTTACATGTGCCCGTAATATGCCAAGTACTGTGACACATATTTTACAAAATAATAATTCATTTTAATGTATTAAATATTTCTACTCATGGTGCAGCATCATTCTCAAGAAAGAATGTTCTGAAAAGAAGGAATAACACTAGATGGATAAATAAACTTTCTGGTAAGATTTTGCTTCTTTTTAAAAATTTTTATTTATTTATTTTTGAGACAACATCTCACTTTGTCACCCAGGCTGGAGTGCAGTGGCCTGATCTCAGCTCACTGCAACCTCCAACCCCCTGGTTCAAGCCATTTTCCTGCCTCAGCCTCCCAAGTAGCAGGGACCTCAGGCACGCACCACCATGCCCAGCTAATTTTTGTATTTTTAGTAGAGATGGGGCTTTGCTATGTTGCCAGTCTGGTCTTGAACTCCTGATCTCAAGTGATCCACCGGCCTCAGCCTCCCAGAGTGTTGGGATTACAGGTTGCAGCCACCACACCCAGCCAGATTTTCTTATTGAATTTTCTGAATCATTACAGTTTTAAAATGGCCACTAATGGACATGACATTTTCATGTATATATTTTAGGCACTATGTGTCGGTAAAAAAAAAAAAAAATGTGTTAAATAAAACGCTTTTCATCACTTTGACAGAACTGGCTTTATTCTCTAATCTGTTAGGTTGCAATACCTACCAACAACCCTAGCGTAGGGTGCTTTCTAACTGCTTGTCTCATTGTTATGGTGGATAAATGCTCTCTTAATATATCTCTTTTGCTTTTTAATTTTTGTTTTAATTTTTTAAGAGAGACAGGGTCTTGCTTTATGGTCCAGGCTGGACTCTAACTCGTGGGTTCAAGTGATCCTCCCACCTCAGCCTCCTGAGTAGCGTATCTTTTCTGCTTTAATAGAAAAAAAAAGACTTTCTCTAAAACATTCATATGGTGATGTATCTTCCCCTTACTCTGTTCTGTTTCTTTTCTCTTATCACTTATATTTTATTACCTATATGATTTATTTATTATGCATTTTAAAAAATTATCTGATTTCTCCAAATAGAATGTAAGCTCCATGAAACTGAGGTTTTGTCTGCTTTGTTCACTGATGTGTTTCAAGCAGTTGAGAGAGTGTCTTTCATATTAGGGGCACTCAGTGAGTATGTTGAGGGAGCAAACTTGCTGAATCATACTGTTGAGGAAATCAGAAGAAAACTTTGAAGGAGGCATTTCTGATCTGACTTTCCCCAACATCTTGTGATTTAGGCAGGCCAAGTGTTATCCTCATATTTTTGAAAGATTAAGCTTCATCACAAACCTAGAGATTTTAGGTGGTGCTAGCGTGTGAAATTTATTTTGCAGAATATTTTACTTATAAAGAAAGATATGTGTCTTTTTACCCTGAGTCATTTTCCTGCCATTTTCTTTATCTACAGGGAATTTCATAATATTCATTTACTGCTCTTATTTTGACAAGTAAAATGAGCAGTCTCCTATGTCTCAAACCTGCCTTTCAAATGTTGCTACTGTATGTTAAAAGTTATCCCAAACTTTGCTCCCTGCCTCCAGCAAACATTTTAAATGGTCTTTCCCAAATATCCTATGAATAAATCCATAGTCCCTTGCTCCTGATTTGGCTGACACTACAAATATATCACCCATACACAATATGATATGTTTTTCCCCATTTCCTGCTCAGTATTACCAGAGAACCTTCAATGATTGGCCCCCAAATTGAAATATAATCTAGTTTTTGCTATTGAAGTGGATACTCTTTTTAAGTTTATTCCAAGCTTTTTTTTTTTTTTAGACAGAGTTTTGCTCTGTCACACAGGCTGGAGTGCAGTGGTGCAATCTCAGCTCACTGCAACCTCCGCCTCCTGGGTTCAAGCAATTCTCTTGCCTCAGCCTGCCGATTAGCTGGGATTACAGGTGCCCCCACCATGCCCAGCTAATTTTTTGTATTTTTAGTAGAGACGCGGTTTCGCCACGTTATCCAGGCTGGTTTCAAATTCCCGAGCTTAGGCAATCCGCCCACCTCAGCCTCCCAAAGTGCTACAGGCATGAGCCACCACCCCTGGCCTATTCCAATTGTTAAAAAGGGCAGACCTGTGACCAAAGGAAAATATCATACGTTAATGAATGTCTCTGTAAATTAGGCAGCTAAACCATAAGGTCCCTCCTATCCTGGCAGCTAATATTTTTAAATTGCTGAATTGTGCTATAGAATAACTAATAATGTGAAAGATTTTTAGAAATAATCGACTACGTTTTTAACAGGCATAATTTACATACAATAAAATGGAAAGATCTTTTTAAAAAACTTTTAAGCTCACGGCTACATGTGCAGGTTTGTTATATGGGTAGATCCATGTCACGAGGGTTTATTGTACAGATTATGTCATCATCTAGGTATTGAGCCTAGTACCCATTAGTTATTTTTCCTAATCTTCTGTCTCCTCCCACCCTCCACCCTCTGGCAGGCCCCAGTATCTGTTGTTCCCCTCTATGTGTTCTCATCATTTAGCTCCCACTTATAATTGAGAACATGTGATACTTGGTTTTGTGTTTCTGTGTTAGTTTGCTAAGGATAATGGCCTCCAGCTCCATCCATGTTTCTGCAAAGGACATGATCTCTTTCTTTTTTATGGCTGCATAGTATTCCATGGTATATATAATACCACATTTTCTTTATGGAAAGATCTTAAGTGTTTAGTTTCATGAATTTTGACATTTGTGTGCACCTATGTAACTACTATCACATACCAGATACAGATTTACATTGCCCCAATAAAGATTCCTCTGACTCGGCCGAGCATGGTGGCTCATGCCTATAATCCCAGGACTTTGGGAGGCCGAGATGGGCAGATCGCCAGAGGTCAGGAGTTCGAGACCAGCCTGGCTAACATGGTGAAACTCTGTCTCTACTAAAAACACAAAAATTAGCTGGGCATGGTGGCACGTGCCTGTATTTCCAGCTACTCGGGAGGCTGAGGCAGGAGAATCACTTGAACCTGGGAGGGTGAAGGCTGCAGTGAGCTGAGATGGTACCATGTCACTGCAGCCTGGGCAAAAGAGCAAGACTCCATCTCAAAAAACAAACAAACAAACAAACAAAAGATTCTTCTGGCTCTTTCCTTTCAAATCTCCTCCCACATCCCCAAGGTAACATCTGACCTGTGTCACCATAAGTTAGTTTTGTCTCTTCTTCTATTTTGTGTAAATGGACTTATCACACGGTAAATATTTAAATATTTTTGGTATTTTTTTTTTGTTGTTTGTTTGTTTTTGAGATGGAGTCTTGCTCTGTCACCCAGGCTGGAGTGCAGTGGTGCCATCTCAGCTCACTGCAACCTCTGCCTCCTGGGTTCAAGTGATTCTCCTGCCTCAGCCTCCTGAGTAACTGGGACTACAGGTGCCCACCACCATGCCTGGATTTTTTTTTTTTTTTTGTATTTTTAGTAGAGATGGAGTTTCACCAAGTTGGCCAGGCTAGTCTCAAACTCCTGACCTCAAGTAATTCGCCCACCTTGGCCTCCCACAGTGCTGGGATTACAGGCATGAGCCACCATGCCCGGCCTGGTTTGGGTTCTCTACTTAACATGTTTCTGAGATTCATCCGTGCTATTGAGTGGTTCAATAGCTCCTATCTTTTTGTTGCAAAGTACTCCATTACATACACACACAGCATTTGTCCCTTTATCTATTGGGTTATTTCCAGTTTGGGCTACTATAAATATGCTGCTATGAATATTATTGTACAAATGTTTGTGTCAGTGTATGTTTTCATTTCTATTCAGTAACTGTCTAGTCGTGGAATACCTGGGTGTCTTAGTCAGCTTGGGCTGCTATAACAAAGTGCTGTAGACTGAGTAGCTTGTAAACAACAGCCTTCACAGTTCTGGAGGTTGGAAGTCCAAGATCAGTATGCCAGCATGGTTGATTCTGATGAGGGTCCTCTTCTGGGTTGCAGAATGCTGACTTTTCTTTGTATTCTTACAGGATGGAAAGAGAACTAGTTACCTCTCTGGTCTCTTCTTATAAGGCCACTAATCCTATCCATTAGCTCTCCACTTTCATGACCTAATTACCTCCCACAGACCCCACCTTCAAATACCATCTTATTGGAATTTTAGGGGGACACAAACGTTCACTCCATTTGACTGGGTACATTTAATTTTACAAGAAGCTGCCAAATGTTTCTCTAAAGTGGTTGTACTAGCAATATGTCTAGTAGCAAAAACTTCTCATTTTCTCTAGTTTATATTTAATATACTGAATCAATAACACTTAGAATATGTATAGTCAAAGAAATAATCTATATTTCTTCCAAAGTTCCCTGACAACTAGTTAATGAGGTCTTGGGAAAATATGAGTTGACCTAGAGTAGCCTCTAGTGTGCCTATTATCTGTCAAATAATGAAGATTTTAATGTAAGTTTTCACTTATTTGTAGAGGTCAACGGATAGTTGAGATTTCTTTTCTTGCAGTCATACCCTGAAAATACTCCTGGCACAAAATATCTAAAAATGTGTAATACAATGAATTTAAAACTTTAGAAACGTAGAGTTGAACTGTTAAGAAAATAAGACTCCTTGGAGGCAGAAAATGAGTAGGAATTATAAAAACATATGGGTAAGCAAGAGTGAACAAATTAGTGCCTCGGGAGCATCTGCAAATCTCTGGTGGCCTGGAATTTCAGTTTCACTGGGTCATATGTCAGGAGACAGAAGGCAAAGTCTAAGACTGAGATATGACTGAGATACTATAAAGTGATATGCTCCATAAAACAGTAACCTAGGACAAATTATATCTGGTTTTGAGGAAACTTGTCTGTCTTCACTTTGGCTATGGGTGGAGAAAGGAAGAAGAGTCCTTTGAGAGTTTGTAAACACAGCTGGCTATAAATAGGATGTTGAGGATCATTACCTGTGAGGTGTGAAAAGTCCAATCCAGGAACGTAGTTAAAGCCACTTTGGGTTAATGGTGCCATTAGACACCCATCAGAGGAAAACACCAATCCTCTCTGGAGGAAAACATCTTTACACCATTCCTCAAATAATTTCCCAAAGTGAAATTCCAAGGAACAAAAACTATGATCAACAATCATAAAACACATGAAAACTCAATGGACAAGAATCAACAGAAACAACAAACAGCAGAACTGGATCTTCAAGGAATTCAGATATTGGAATTATGAGATATAAAATAGAAAATAGTTTGTTTCACTACATAAAATATTACATCAAAAAGTATGAGTAAGCACAGAAGAATGTAATCAGACTCATTTCACACCATGTACAAAACCGAACTCAAAATGGATTAAAGACTTGAAGACCTAAACTGTAAAACTACTAGAAGGAAACGTAGGGAAAAAGATCTATGACATTGGTCTGGGCAATTATTTTTTTGGTTAGGATCCATAAAACAGGCAATAAAAGCGGAAATATACAAATGAGGTTGTATTAAACTAAAAATCTTCTGCATAGCAAAGGAAACAACTGAGTGAAAAGAAGCCTATAGAATGAGAGAAAACATTTGCAAATCATATATATGATAAGAGTTTAATATCCAAAATATATAAGGAACTCAGACAACTCAACAGCAAGAAAATAACCTGATTAAAAAATGGGCAAAGGACACTGAAGAGACATTTCTTTTTTTCCTTTTTTTTTGAGACAGGGTCTTACTATGTTGCCCAGGCTGAAGTGCAGTATGGCTCACTGCATTTTTGACCTCCCAGGCTCAAGCGATCATCCCACCTCAGCCACTTGAATATCTAAGACTACAAGTGTGGGTCACCACACTGGCTAATTTTTAAATTTTTTTTCGTAGAGATGGGGTCTCACTATGTTGCCCAGGCTGGTCCCAAACTCCTGGGCTTAAGTGATCCTCCTGTCTTGGCTTCCCAAAGTGCTACGATTATCAGCATCAACCACTGCATCAGTCTGACATTTCTTGAAAGAAGACATACAAATGATCAATACATATATGAAAAAATTCTCAACATCAGTAATCATCAGGGAAATACAAATTGAAATTTTGTGAAAATACAGTGAAATATTATCTCACATCTAAGACTGCCATTATCAAAAAGACAAAATATAACAAGTATTGGTGAGGATGTGGAGAAAAGGGAACCCTTGTATACTGTTGTGGGAATGTAAGTTAGTACAGCCATTATGACAGACAGCAGAAAGGCTTCTCAAAAAATTCAAAATTAGGGTGGGTGCGGTGGCTAACACCTGTAATCCCAGCACTTTGGGAGGCCAAGGTGGGCAGATCGTGAGGTCAAGAGATTGAGAACATCCTGGCCAACATGGTGAAGCCCTGTCTCTACTAAAAATACAAAAATTAGCTGGGCGTGGTGGCGTCAGCCTGTAGTCCCAGCTACTTGGGAGGCTAAGGCAGGAGAATCACTCGAACCTGGGAGGTGGAGGTTGCAGTAAGCCGAGATTGTGCCACTGCACTCCAGCCTGGTGACAGAGCGAGACTCTGTCTCAAAAAAAAAAGAAAAAAAAAAAAAGAATTCAAAATTATAACTATTAACTAGGCACAGTGACATGCACCTGTAGTCCCAGCTATTTGGGAGTCTGAGTTAGGAGGATCGCTGGAAGCCAGGAGTTTGAGAGCAGCCTGGGCAACACAGTAAGATCCTGTCTCTTTAAAAAAAAGTAGAATTACCATATGGCCGAGCAATCCCACTTCTGGGTATATTTGAAGGAAAGGAAATCAGTGTGTCAAAGAGATCTCTGAACTCCCATATCCACTGCAGCATTACTCACAATAGTCCAGATATGGTATTACTCTGAACTCCCATATCCATTGTAGCCTTACTCACAATAGTCCAGATATGGAATATCAAAGTAAATGTCCGTCAATGGATGAATGGATAAAGAAAATGTGGTACATATACACAAGATAATACTATTTCATCTTAAAAAAGAAGAAAATTCTGTCATTTGCAACAATATGATTGAATCTGGGGGATACTATGCTAACTGAAAAAAATCAGGCACAGAAAGAAAAGTGCCACACGATCTCACTTATATATGGAGTCGTAAAAAGTTGAACTCGTAGTCACAGAGAATAGAATAGAATGATGGTTACCATGGACGACAGGGTGGGGTGACGGGAATGGAGAGATGTTGGTCAAAGTGTACAAAATTTCATTTAGACAGATGAATAAGTTCTGGAGATCTATTATATGGCATATTGACTGTATTTAATAATAATAGATTATATACTTGAAAATTGCTAACAGGGTAAATGTTCTCACTACACACAAACAAAAATGGTGTGTGACTGATGGATAGATATGTTATTAGGCTTGATTTAATCACCTAACAATGTGTGTGTGTATATATATATATAATATATATATCAAAACATCACATTGTACACCATAAATATATATATATATAATTTTTATTTGTTAAGTGTACCTTAATAAAACTTGGGGAAAGGCATCTGAAAATGTATAAAGTTTAAAATAAAATGTAAGGTACTATGATTGGGAAAATAGCAACAATTTGTACACACAAAGTTAACAGGGAGAACAAACAGAGTCGTTTATTCCCCCAGCCTAAAAATAATATAAAACAAATTTGTGGGGAGACCCAATACTCTGCCACATTTTGTGATTCTAAAAAACAATATGAGCAAGAAACAAAGACTATTAAAAATTACCAGGCAGATTTGAAAACGAACCAACTGGAAGTTCCAACTGTGAAAATATAATAAATTAGAAATGCAAGGAATGAAATGAATAGATTAGATGCAACTAAATAATGAATTAGTGAACTGGAATAGAGATCTGAAGAAATTACCTAGAACACAGCACAGAAGTTAAGAGACATAGAAAGCAAAGGGAGCTATTTCTAATCAAAGCTGCAAAGGAGAGAAGAAATAGAATAGGGTAAAGGCAATATTTGAAGAGACAGTGGCTAAGAACTTTACGGAACCATTGAAAGACATAAATCCTCAAATTCAGGAATCGTGACAAATCCCAAGCAAAATAAGTGATGAGAAATTCTGCAGAACATGAAAACCGAAGAGTTTTTTTTTTTGTATGTGTGATGGAGTCTTGCTCTGTTATCCAGGCTGGAGTTCAGTGGTGTGATCTTGGCTCACTGCAAACTTTGCCTCCCAAATTCAAGTGATTCTCCTTCCTCGGCCTCCCAGGTAGCTGGGATTACAGGCGCCCGCCACCACGCCCAGCTAATTTTTGTGTTTGTAGTAGAGACAAGGTTTCACCATGTTGGCCAGGCTGGTCTCAAATTCCTGACCTTGTGATCTGCCCACCTTGGCCTCCCAAAGTGTTGGGATTACAGGCGTGAGCCACCGCGCCCGGCCAAGATATCTTAAAATAACCAGGGGTGAATGCAGATTGTCTTTAAAAAGTTTAAAGAAACAATAGTCTGATAGCTCACCTCTTGAAAACAACAATGAAAATCAGAATGCAGTGAAAAATGCCTGCAGAGTGCTGAGGCAAAATTGTTGTTGATCTAGAGTTGGTGAGATGTATATTTTCAGATAAACAACACAGAGTTTACAATCATTGGACCCTCAGTGAAAGAACTTCTAAAGAATTAGCTTTAGGAGAAGGAATGTAATCCCAGAAGGAAGGGCAGAGATGCAAGACGAAATGGCAAGGAAGAAAACCTCAACAACAATTATAAACGTGTGAGTAAATCTAAACAAATCCTGAAAATATTAGTTGCATAAAATTTAAAAACTCAACTAATTTGTATGTCAGCGAAAAAACAAGATAGAACTAAAATGCTGTGTAAAAGTAGCATTTAAGTCAGGAAGCAGATGATCTGAGTTAAAGTATTCTAAGACCCTTGTATTGTTTGAGAAAGCATTACTGTTGATTGACTTTAGGCTTTCAGAATGCATGTTAAAAATTACGATGGTAACTCCTAAAATAATAGAAATATAGTATCTAACCTCACATAACTAAAGGGAAAAATAATGGAATGAGAAAAAAATCACTGAATCAATTTAACAGCCAGAAAGGCAAGAAACAATAGAAAGCATGGTACAAATAGGAAGCATTAATAATATGGTATAATTACATCTAAATATACCAATGATCCCAGTAAATGTAAGTGGGCAAATCCATCCAGGTAAAAAGACGAAAAAATTACCAGACTAGATTTAAAAAGCAATTTCCAGAAATATGCCATTTAAAAGAGACCTATCTAAAGCATTAAGATAAAAGCGAAAAGATGAGAAAAATATATGGAACAAATAGTAACTGAAGAAAGCACATGCCATTGTATTAATGTAAGATTTTAAGATTAACATCATTACCAGCAATAAAGAAGGTCAGGATATATGGATAGAAGTTTCAATTCACAAGAATATGCATCAATTCTAAATTTATGTGCCCCAACCAAGATAGCTTTAAAGACAGTTATAAATCTAGTATTTAGTGGGAGATTTTAAACATACTTCCCAGTTATAAAATACAACCAGGTGAAGAATAACAATATAGACAATTCAAACAATTCAAATAGCTAGTTTTATCTAATGGATATATTTAGAATATTGAACTGAACCTCTGGAACACATATCCTTTTCAGGGAATAAAAATACATACTTGATATGGTTTGGCAGTGTCCCCACCCAAATCTCACCTTGAATTGTAATAATCCCCACTTGTCAAGGGTGGGACCAGGTGGAGGTTATTGAATCATAGGGGTGGTTCCCCCATACTGTGTCTTGTGATAGTGAATGAGTCTCGTGAGATCTGATGGTTTTATAAATGGGAGTTCCCCTGCACAAGCTCACTTCCCTGCCACCATGTAAGACATCTCTTTACTCTTCCTTCACCTTTTGCCATGATTGTGAGGCCTCCCCAGCCACGTGGAACTTAAGTCCATTAAACTTTTTTCCTTTATAATTTACCCAGTCTTGGGTATGTCTTTATTAGCAGTGTGAGAATAGACTAATACAATGCCAGACTATAAAAACAAGCCTCAATACATTTCAAGCAATTTTTAATATACATCTCTGACTAAATGAAATTAAAGTAGATTCTACTAACAAAAAGAAAGTTAAAATAGGTAATATATTTGGAAATTTAAAAAATTCACTTCTAAGTAACCTATAGTTGAGAACAAGTTATAATGAAAATTAGAAAATACTAGTAATTGAAGGATTAAAAAATACTATCTGTTTAAACTTATGCAATATTACCAAAACATATAACTTTAAATGCTTATACATAAAACATCAGAAAAAGAACAATAAGATAAACCCAGAAAGTAAAGGCAGGAAATAATAAACACAGGAGCAAAAGTCAATGAACTTAAAAGAATAGATATAGAAAGGATCAATAAAATCACAAGTTGGTTCTTTCTTTTTTTTTCTTTTTCTTTTTGAGACTGAGTCTCGCTCTATCGCCCAGGCTGGAGTGCAGTGGCTGGATCTCAGCTCACTGCAAGCTCTGCCTCCCGGGTTTACGCCATTCTCCTGCCTCGGCCTCCCGAGTAGCTGGGACTACAGGCTCACACCACCATGCCTGGCTAATTTTTTGTATTTTAGTAGAGACATGGTTTCACCATGTTGGCCAGGCTGGTCTTGATCTCCTGACCTCATGATCCGCCTGCCTTGGCCTCCCAAAGTGCTGGGATTACAGGCGTGGGCCACTGTACCTGGCCAAGTTAGTTATTTTAAAGGACTAATTATATGCACAAACCACTGGAAAGATTCATATGTTAGTGTATTAGTCCATTTTCATGCTGCTGATGAAGACATATATCATTTATTAAAAAAAAAAAAGAGGTTTAATGGACTCACAGTTCCACGTGGCTGGGGATGCCTGACAATCCTGGTGGAAGGCGGAAGGACATCTTGGTGGCAGGCAAAGAAGGAATGAGTGCCAAGTGAAAGGGAGTTTCCCCTTATAAAACCATCAGATCTCACGAGACTTATTCACTACCATGAGAACAGTATGGGAGAAACCACCCCCATGATTCAGTTATCTTCCACTAGGGGGAATTATGAGAGCTACGGTTCAAGATGAGATTTAGGTGGGGACACTGCCAAACCATATCAGTTAATTTCTTAGTGCTGCTATAACAAATGATCATAAACTTAGTGGCTTAAAACAACACAAATGTATTGTCTCACAGTGTAGGTTAGACATTCAACAGAGGTATCCCTGGGCTAAAATCAAGGTATCAGTAAGATTGTGTTCCTTTGTGAGGCGCTAGAAGACAATCCATTTCCTGGCTGTTTCCAGCTTCTGGAAGCTGTCTGAAATCCTTGGCTTATGGCCTCCTTCCATCTTCAAAGCTAGCAATGGCCTGTTGAGTCTTTCTCATATTGTATCACTCTGACATTGACTCTTCTGCTACCCAATTCCACATTCAGGATTACATTGGGTCCACCCAGATAATCCAGGACAATTTCCTTATTTTAAGATCAGCTGATTAACAACCTGAATTCCATCTTCTGCCTTAATTCCACTTTGCCATGTTATATACTGTATTTACAGGTTCCAGGAATTAAGATAGGGACGTTTACTCTGCCTGCCAAAACTGAATAATAAAAAAAAGAGACAAGGTACAAGTAACTAATGTTAGAAATGAAAAAGGGGTATAACTATAGACTTAGCAAAATTAAATATATAATAAGAGGATATTGTGAATAATTTATGTCAATAAATTTGAAACACAAAGACACATATCTAGGAAACTTACTTAAGAAGCAATAGAAAGCCCAAGAGTTTTACAACAATTAAAGAAACTCATTCCATGGTTTAATCTTCTCTGTTTCAGATGATTTTCATACTAGTTTCAGATGATTTTTCAGGCAAGTTCTGCCAAACTTTCAAGAAACAGACCAAACAAATAAATGCAATTTTATGTAAATTTTTCAAAACATAAAATAGAGGAGACATTTATTTCTTTTTAAACAAAAAGATGAACATTTTATTTACTGGGAAATTCTTGCTGATTTTTTGTTGTTGTTGTTGAGATGGAGTCTCACTTTGTCACCCAGGCTGTAGTGCAATGGTACAATCTCGGCTCACTGCAACCTTAGCGTCCTGGGTTCAAGTGATTCTCCTGCCTCAGCCTCCTGAGTAACTGGATTACAGGCATGCACCACCATGCCCGGCTAATTTTTGTATTTTTAGTAGAGACAGGTTTTCACCATGTTGGCCAGGCTGGCCTCGAGCTCCTGACCTCAAGTGATCTGCCCGCCTCAGCCTCCCAAAGCGCTGGGATTACAGACATGAGCTACCACACCGGTCTCTTGCTGATTTTTGCATAGGGGTGTGACAAAAGCAACATCAGAATTTATTGTGATTCTATCTACAGAAGCTGGAGAAGATGATTTCATTTGTTCATTAAACCCCTCAATGTCTTCTACCTACCATTCCTAACCTTTACATTCAAAACTATCTTCCTGCCTATATATCTGTTAGTAAATAATCTTTCTTCCATTAAGTTTATGAAATTCTTCATGGCGTGATATGGATTTTGACAGTGCTGTTTTTGATGTCATAATACATGGCAGAATGACTTGTGATAATATCACTTACAGCTTATTCAGGGGTCAGTAAACTATGGTCTTTTACAGCCTCTTTTGTTTAAAATGGTTGGGAAATAAAGAATATTTTATGACGTAAAAATTATATTAAACTTGAAGTTTGGTATCCATAAATAAAGTTTTATTGTAATGCAGCTGTACTCGTTTTTACATAAACTTTCTGTGGCTGTTTTCATCCTATAAGGTGAGAACTGTGTAGGTGCAACAGAGACCATATGACCCACAAAGCCTAAAACATTTACTAAATGACCCTTTATAGAAACTAAGTTGCAGACCATGGCCTATATATTTACATTACACTACAATTATAAAATATAGGTGTTTGACAGTATTTAAACCTTTGGATGAATAATCTTACATAGCGAAATGTATAGGTATATCTACATTACAGATATATCCTCTTAATTTTTACCATTTTTCAGGTGGCTGTTTTAGCTTTTCTAAATACATAATTTTATCTGTAAATAATTATAACAATTGGACTGGCGCAGTGGCTCACGCCTGTAATTCCAGCACTTTGGGAGGCCGAGGTGGGCTGATCATGAGGTCAGGAGATCGAGACCATCCTGGCCAACATGGTGAAACCCCTGTCGCTATTAAAATGCAAAAAATCAGCCGGGTGTGGTGGGACGTGCCTATAGTCCCAGCTACTCAGGAGGCTGAGGCAGGGGAAATCGCTTGAATCCAGGAGGTGGAGGTTGCAGTGAGCTGAAATCATGCCACTGCACTCCAGTCTAGCGACAGAGCATGACTTTGTCTCAATAAATAAATAAACCAATTATGTCATACTACTCTTTTTTTTTTTTTTTTGAGACAGATTCTGGCTCTGTCGCCTAGGCTGGAGTGCAGTGGTGAGATCTCTGCTCACTGCAACCTCTGCCTCACAGGCTTAAACCATCCTCCCACCTCAGCTTCCTGAATAGCTGGGACCACAGGCATGTGCCGCCACACCCGGCTGATTTTTGTATTTCTTTGTAGACGAGGTCTCACTTTGTTGCCCAGACTGGTCTCGAACTCCTGAGCTCACGAGACCCACCCACAGTAGCCTCCCAGAGTGCTAGGATTACAGGCGTAAGCCACCATGCCCAGCCTCAGCCTACTCTTTTCCAACACTTCCAAGCATTGTTTCCTTCACTTCTTTCTTTCTTCTTTCTTTTTCTTTCCCTCTTTCTCTCTTTCTCTCTCTCTCTCTTTCTCCCCCTCCCCCTTTCTTTTTTTTTTCTTTTTCTTTTCTTTCTGACACAGTCTCAATCTGTTGCCCAGGCTGGAGTGCTGTGGTGTGATCTCGCTTCACTGCAATGTCTGCCTCCCCGGTTCAAGCAATTCTCCTGACTCAGCCTCCCAAGCAGCTGGGACTACAGGCACTTACCACCATGCCTGGCTAGTGTTTTTTTTTTTTTTTTTCTTTGAGACAGAGTCTTGCTCTGTCATCCAGGCTGGAGTGCAGTGGCGTGATCTTGGCTTACTGCAACCTCCACCCCCCAGGGTCACGCCATCCTCCTGCCTCAGCCTCCTGAGTAGCTGGGATTACAGGCACCTGCCCCATACCTGGCTAATTTTTGTATTTTTAGTAGAGATGGGGTTTCACCATGTTAGCCAGGCTGATCTCAAACTCCTAAACTCAAGTGATCCGCCCGCCTCAGCCTCCCAAAGTGCTAGGATTACAGGCGTGAACCACCACTCCTGGCCTATTTTTGTATTTTTACTAGAGACCAGGTTTCATCATGTTGGCCAGGCTGGTCTCAAACTCCTGACCTCAGGTGATCCGCCTGCCTTGGCCTCCCAAAGTGCTAGGATTACAGGTGTGAGCCACCACGCCCGGCCTTCTCCACCTATTTCTAATCAATGTTTCCTCCTAATTGCATTGGCAGATTTTCCTGGCAAATATTTATAGGGAAAATTTCTTGCTTTTTCGTAACTTTGACATAAATATTTATAGTGTTTCACCACTAAAATATATTTACATCAGTATCCTTAGTGCTATAATATATTGATAATTTGGTCTGAGACAGATTTTATAATGTAAGAATATTTCTCTTTTGCAAAGAGGATTTATAATAATTTGCAAATAAATTGGATATTTATTAAGTGCTTTTTAAGCATCTAGATGTAGTTCATATTGTTTTAGACCCACTAATGTAATATATTTCATTAATATCTTTTTAAGTACTGTATAATTTTTAAATTTTAGATTCAGAGGGTACATGTGCAGGTTTGTTACGTGGGTATATTGCGTGATGCTGAGATTTGGGCTTCTAATGATCCCATTGCCCAAGTGGTGAACATATTACCCAATAGGTAGTTTTTAAGCCCTTGCCTCCTTCCCTGCCTCCCCACTTTGGGAATACCCAGTGTCTGTTGAGCCCGTCTTTGTGTCTGTGTGTACCTAATGTTTAGCTACCTCTTATAAATGAGAACATGTGGTATTTGTTTTTCTGTTTCTGCGTTAATTTGCTCAGGATAATGGCCTTCAGCTGCAACCATGTTGCTGCAAAGGACATGACTTCAGTCTTTTTTATGACTGAATAGTATTCCATGGTGTATATGTACCATATTTTCTTTTATTATTATTATTTTTGAGATGGAGTGTCGCTTTGTTGTCCAGGCTGGAGTGCAGTGGTGTGATCGCGGCTCACTGCAACTTCCGCCTCGTGGGTTTAAGCAATTCTCTGCCTCAGCCTCCCGAGTAGCTGGGATTACAGGCACATGCCACCACACCTGGCTAATTTTTGTATTTTTGGTACAGATGGGATTTCACCATCTTGGGCAGACTGGTCTTGAACTCCTGACCTTGTGATCCACCTGCCTTGACCTCCCAAAGTGCTGGGATTAGAGGCATGAGCCACTGTGCCCGGCCCACATTTTCTTTATTCAACCTACCACTGATGGATTGATTCCATGTGTTTGCTACTATGAGTAGTGCTGTGATAAACATATGAGTGAAGGTGTCTTTTTGGTAGAACAATTTATCTTCTTTTAGATATATTCCCAGTAATAAAATTACTGGGTCAAATGATAATTCTATTTACAGTTTTTTCAGAAATCTCCAAACTGCTTTCCACAGGACCTGACCTAATTTGTATTTCCACTAACAGCATATAAACTTCCCTTTTCTTTGCAACCTTGTGAATGTCTGTGATTTTTTGATTTTTTAAATAATAGTCATTCTGACTAGTGTGAAATGGTATCTCATTGTGGTTTTGATTTGTATGTCTGTAATAATTACTGATGTTGAGCATTTTTTAATATATTTGTTGGCTGCTTGGATGTCTTCTTTTGAGAAGTGTCTGTTCATGTACTTTGCCCACTTTTTAATGGGTTTGTTTTTTTCTTGTTGGTTTGTTTCAGTTCCTTATAGATTTTGTGTATTAGCCCTTTGTAAGATCCATAGTTTACAAATATTTTCTTCCATTCTGTAGGTTGGTTGTTTACCCTGTTGATAGTTTATTTTGCAGTGAAGAAATCCCTTAGTTTAATAAGGTTCCAATTGTCAATTTTTGTTTTTGTTGCATTTGCTTTTGAGGACTTATTCATAATTTCTTTGCCTAAGTTCATGTCTGGAAAAGTATTTCCTAGGTTTTCTTTTAGGATTTTATAGTTTGTAGTCTTACATTTAGATCTTTAATCTATCTTTAGTTAATTTTTGTATATAGTGAAAGGGGTTCAGTTTTATTCTTTGCCTATGGTTAGCCAGTTTTCTCCACAGCATTTGTTGAGTAGAGTATCCTTTCCCCTGTGTTTATTTTTGTCAGCTTCATCAAAGATCAGTTGGTTGTAGGTGTGCAGCTTTATTTCAGGGATCTCTATGCTGTTGCACTAGTCTATGTGTATTAATGTTTTTGTACCATTGCCATGCTGTTTTTGTTCCTCTAGCCTTGTAGTATAGTTTGAAGTTGGAAGATGTGATGCCTCTGGCTTTTGTTCTTTTTGCTTAAGATTGCTTTGGCTATTTGGGCTATTTTGTGTGTTTGTGTTGGGGGGGTGTTTTATATGAATTTTAGAATAGTTTTCTCTAATTCTGAGAAGTGACATTGGTAATTTGATAAGAATAGTGTTGAATCTGTAGATTGCTTTGGGCACTATGGACGCTTTAATGATATTGATTATTCCAATCCATGAGCATGAAATGCTTTTCTATTTGTTTGTGTTATCTATGATTTCTTTCAGCAGTGTTTTGTAGTTCTCCTTGTAGAGATCTTTCATCTCCTTGGTTAGATGTATTCCTAAGTGTTTTATTTCGTGTTTTTTTTGTGGTTATTTTAAATGGGATTGCATTCTTCATTTGATTCTCAGCTTGAATGTTATTGGTGTATAGAAATGCTACTGATTTTTGTATGTTGATTTTGTATCCTGAGACTTTGCTCAAGTCATTAGGTCTAGGAGTCTTTTCATGGAATTTTAGGGTTTTCTGGGTATATAATCATATCACCAATGAAGAGAGATAGCTTGACTTCCTCTTTTCCTATTTGGATTCCTTTTATTTCTCTCGTTTGTTTGCCCTGGCTAGGACTTCCGGTACTGTGTTGAATAGGAGTGGTGAGAGTTGACATCTTTGTCTTGTTCCTGTTCTTGGGGGCAGCACTTCCAACTTTTGCCCAGTCAGTACAATGTTGGTTGTAGGCTTGTCATAGATGGCTCTTATTATTTTGAGGTGTGTTCCTTCAATGTCTAGTTTGTTGAGGGTTTTTATCATGAAAAAATGTTGGATTTTATTGAATGCTTTTTCTGCGTCTATTGAGATGATCATATGGATTTTGTTTTTATTTCTGTTTATGTGGTGAATCATATATATTGAGTTGAATATGTTGAAACATCCTTGCATCCCAGGAATAAAGCCCACTTGACTGTGGTGAATTAATTTTTTGATGTGCTGTTGGATTTGGTTTGCTAATATTTTGCTGAGGATTTTTGCATCTATGTTCATCAAGCATATTAGCCTATAGTTTTCTTTTTTTGTTGTGTCTTTGCTAGATTTTGGTATCAGGATGATACTGGTTTCATAAAATAAATTAGGGAAGAATCCTTTCTCTTTAATTTTTTGGAATAATTTCAGTAGGAATAATTTCAGTAGGCTTGGTAGCAGCTGTTTCTTTTATGTCTGGTGGAAATTGGCTGTGAATTCATTTGGTCCAGGGCTGTTCTGGGCTGGTAGGTTTTTTACTACTGATTCAATTTCCTTATTCATTATTGGTCTGTTTGAAATTTTTGTTCCTTCCTGGTTCAGTCTTGGGAGGTTGTGTGTTTCCAGGAATTTATCCATTTTCCTCTAGATTTTCTGGTTTGTATGCATAGAGATAGTAGTCTCTGAGGGTCTTTTGTATTCCTGTGTGATCAGTTGTAATGTTACCTTTGTCATTTCTGATCATGGTTATTTGAATCTTCTCTTTTTCTTTATTAATCTAGCTAGCAGTCTATTAATCTTGTTTATCCTTTCAAAAAACAACTTTTGTTTCATTGAACCTCTGTATAGTTTTTTGGGGCCTCAATTTCATTTTGTCTACACTGATTTTAGTTATTTCTTTGTTTCTGATAGCTTTGGGTTTAGTTTGTTCTTATGTTTTAGTTCCTCCAGGTGTATGGTTAGGTTGTTAATTTAAGATTTATCTTCTTGATACGGAATTAGCACTATAAACTTTTCTCTTAACACTGCTTTTGTTGTAACCTGGATGTTTTAGTAGATTGTTTCTCTATTTTCATTTGTTTCAAAGAATTTTTTTGATTTCATTCAGGAGCAAGTTGTTGAGTTTCCATGTATTTGCCTGGTTTTAAGAGTGCCTCTTGGTATTCAACTTATTTTTTAAGGCTAGTAAACCTCGTTACTAAAACTCAACAAAAATGAAACAAAAAGAAGAATTTACAAGCCAATCTCACTTATAAATATAGATATAGAACTTTGAAACGAAACATTAAGAATACACAGGCCGGGCACGGTGGCTCACGTTTGTAATCCCAGCACTTTGGGAGGCCGAGGTGGGCGGATCACGAGGTCAGGAGATCAAGACCATCCTGGCTAACACGGTGAAACCGCATCTCTACTAAAAATACAAAAAATTAGCCAGTCGTGGTGGCAGGGGCCTGTAGTCCCAGCTATACTCGGGAGGCTGAGGCAGGAGAATGGCATGAACCCGGGAGGCGGAGCTTGCAGTGAGCGGAGATCGCGCCACAGCACTCCAGCCTGTACTCTGCCTCAAAAAAAAAAATAAAAAAAAAAAAAAAAGAATACACAAGCAGCAATGTAGAAAAATGATCAAATTAGATTTATTACTGGAGTGCAAGATGAAGTTAGCATTAGAAAAATCTAATAATGTAATTCACTACATTAACAGATCAAAGAAGAAATACGATATAATCATCTTAATTGTTAAAGAGCATTCAATTATATTCAATAGTCCTTATAACTAAAAATTCCCAGCAACTAGGACTAAAAGAGAATTTGCTTAAATTGATAAAGGGCGTCTAAAATAATTATAAGAAATATTCTCAATGATGACACATTGTAAGTATTCTTAAAATCAGGAGCAGGCAAGAATGCCCACTCTCATAATTTCTAATCAACATGGTACTGGACATCCTTGACATTGCAGTAAGACAAGTATAAGAAATAAAAAGTTTGAAGATTGGAAAGTAGAAATAAAGTTATCATTATTTGCAGTCAATATGCATATTTGCATAGAAAGCCCAAAAGCTACAAAAATTAAAGTTAATAAAAAAGTTTAATAAAATGGCAAAAAATAAGACTGATATGTAAAAGTCAGTTGTATTTCCATATACCACCAACAGACAGAAAACACATTTCCTGAAAGATACTATTGGCAACAGCAACAAAAAGCAAGGCACCTAGGAGGAAATCTAACTGATTATTAATCTAATAATATATAAGATCACAATGGAGAAAATTTAGCAACTTTATGGAAAGATATCAAAGAAAGCAAAGAACTCTATATAAATAGAGAGAAAAGGCTGGGCGCGGTGGTTCATGCCTGTAATTTCAGCACTTTGGGAGGCTGAGGCAGACGGATCACGAGGTCAGGAGATCAAGACCATCCTGGCCAACATGGTGAAATCCCGTCTCTACTAAAAAATACCAAAAAAATTAGCTGGGTGTGGTGGCGCACAGGGAGGCTAAGGCAGGAGAATCGTTTGAACTTGGGAGGCAGAGGTTGCAGTTATGCAGTTAGACAAGATCGCACCACTGCACTCCAGCCTGTTGACAGAGCAAGACTCCGTTTCAAAAAATAAAAATGATAAATAAATAAATAAAAAGAAAAGAAGAAATGAATGATAGGAGGGATTCAGTTTCATATCTTTCTTTTCCAACTGATTTCTAGAATCAAGTTAAAAGTACAACTGGGTTCTTTTCCGAACTTAACAAGCTGATTTTAAAATTTATTGAAATGAGCAAAGGGCCAAAAATTGCTAAGATACTTCTGAAGAAAAATAACAAAGCGAGGGGACTTTTTCCTCTCAGATATAAGAGCTTTCATAAAGGAAAAGTAGTTTGTCAGCATGATATCTTTACAGAGATGGAAAAGTGGACTAATGGCACAAAATTGAGAACTCAGAAACATGCTTATATGTACCTGGAAGCTTTATATGACAGAAGTGTCATTACAGATAAGAAAAGATAGACTACTCAATTAATGCTAGTATAATTGGTTATACATAAAGAAAAAACAAATTTGGTTCCACACATCATACTGTATACAATTCCATGTTGTTATTTTTTTTTGAGACAGGGTCTTGCTCTGTCACCCAGTCTGGAGTACAGTGGTATGATCATGGCTCACCACAGCCTCAACCTCCTGGGCTCAAGCAATCCTCCTACTTCAGCCTCTGTAGTAGTTGGGACTACAGGCATGCACTACCACGCCTGACTAATAATAATTATTATTATTATTTTGTATTTTTTGTAGATACGGGGTTTTGCCATGTTGGCCGGGTTGGTTTCAAGCTCCTGGACTCAAGTGACTCACCCACCTTGGCCTCCCAAAGGACTAGGATTACAGCCATGAGCCACTGTGCCCCAGCCATTCCATATATTAAGAAATGAAATATGAAAGGCAAAACTTTAAAAACAACTTTTAGAAGAAAATATAGGTACAGATCTTTTTAACCTTGAGGAAGAAGGACTTCAGACACAAAGCTCAAATTATAAAGAAAGTGGTTGATAAATTCACTACATTAATAGCTCCCCTTAAAATCTTAAAAGATCTTAAAGATCTCCCCTTAAAAGATCTTAAAAGATCATAAAGAAAACAAACAGATAAGGTACTGACTGTGAGAAGATATCCAGATAAAAAATTTAGATAATATATTGAAATTTTAAACAGAAAACGTAAAGAACTTCTAAACATTAATTAAATAAAAAGACAACCTAACAAAAAATCAAAAATTAGAAAAAATAGAGAAAATTTGGAAAATATACATTAAAACCATGATGAGATTCTATTTAACATTCACCAAATTGGAAAAACCTGAAAAGCATTGGTCAGAATATGTGTCAGAAAGAACTGCCAGGCAGTGGCTCATACCTGTAATCCCAACACTTTTGGAGGTCAAGGTGGACGGATAACTTGGATTCAGGAGTTTGAGACACCAGCCTGGCCAGTATGGTGAAACTTCATCTCTACTAAAAATACAACAATTAGCCAGGCATGGCGGCAGATGCCTGTAATCCCAGCTACTCAGGAGGCCAAGGCAGGAGAATCGCTTGAACCTGGGAGGTGGAGGTTGCAGTGAGATGAGATTGTGCCACTGCACTCTAGCCTGGCAACAGAGTGAGAGTCTGACTCAAAAAAAAAAAAAAAAAAAAAAAAAGAATTTTTATACACTGCAGGTGGAAATATAAATTGATACAAACCATTTTTGTATAATGATATGGCATTTTCTGGTAAAACTGAAGAAACACTAAATACCCAGTAATTAAACCCTTAGTGTACACCAAAGACATGTTCATCAATATTCAGAGTAGCATTATTTTAACATCAACATTACTGACATATAATTTACATACAGTAAAATGCTCCCATTTTAAGTGTATAGTTTGATGAGTTTTGACAAATATACATACCAGTGTACCTAGCACCACAATTAGGATATAACCCTTTCTTTCACTCCTAAAAGTTTCTTCTTGCTTGTATTAGTCCGTTTTCACACTGCTATAAAGATACTATCTGAGACTGGGTAATTTATAAAGGAAAGAAGTTTAATTGACTCCCAGCTCTGCATGGCTGGGGAGGCCTCAGGAAATTTACAATCATGGTGAAAGCTGAAGAGGAAGAAGTCACCTCTTCACAAGGCAGCAGGAGACAGAAGGGAGAGCGAAGGGGGAAGAGGCTCTTATAAAACCATCAGATCTTGTGAGAACTCACTCATTATCCCAAGAATAGCCTGGAAGAAACTACCCCACAATCCAGTCATCTCCCACCAGGTCCCTCCCTCAGCATCTGGGGATTACAATTCAAGATGAGATTTAAGTGAGGACACAAAGCCAAATCATACATTACAAAGCTCCATGACAGAAGAGCCCTTTTCCTACTGCCAATACAGTTTTCCATTTTCTTGAATTTCATATAAGTGGAATCGTACAATATATAGCCACTTGGTTTTGGCTTCTTTATAATGCCTTTGAGATTCATCCATGTTGTTGCTTGTAGTTTGTTCCTTTTTGTTGCTGAGTGGTATCCCATTACATGAATACAGCAAGAGTTGTTTATATATTCACTAGTTTTTAGACATCTGAATTGTTTCCAGTCCTTGGCTATTATAAGTAGAAAAGCTGCTATAAAAATTCATGTAAAGGGCTTTGTGTGGACATATGTTTTTATTTCTCTTGTATAAATTTCTAGGAGTGGAATTTTTGGGTCATATGGTAAGTATATGTTTAACTCATAAGAAAATCTGTTTTCCAGAATGATTATACTCTTTTACATTTCTACCAGCAATGTATGAGAGTTTCAGTTCACAGCAACATTATTCATAAAGCAAAAAATGGAACAACACAAATGTTCACTGTCAGAAGGATGAATAAATATATTATAGTATATTCATTCATAGGAATACCATATATAATTAACTACAGCTCTATGTATCAACATGACTAAAACATATTAAGCAAAGTAAAAGCAAATCACAGAATACATACAGTATATTCTATATATATGTATATATTTCTAAACTATGCTATAGTGTAGGGGTGAGAAGAGATGCGGTGCTTCAAATATATTGGTAATATTCTGTTTCTTAATCTGGGTGATAGGTACATGGGTATTAGTTATTGTTATTTAACTGGCACAATACATTTTATATATGTGTGTATAATATATTTTTATAATAAAAGTTTTAAAAAAGGTAGTAGATATTTCTTTAATCTTACTGTAAAAGTTTTAAAAAAGGTAGTAGATATTTCTTTAATCTTACTGTTGCTTTCTCTTTAAAAAGAGAAAATAATTGACTTGAGCATTTGTCCTATAGTGCCATGTATTTTTCCAATTCTATGTTTTATTCTAAACAATTCTATGTTTAGTATTCTATGTAATTCCTCTGAGAGGTTGCAGTCTTAGTACTGGAGTAATTCTGGAATGCATTTCCATCTCTGAGAGTGAGCATTTAGATGTTGACTCTCAGCAGTATTAATGGCAGCAGTTAAATTCATAAATCCTTGTTTATGGAGATGAGAATATAGTCCACCTGATAGAAAAATGATTGAGTAGAATTTATTTATTTCTTAAAATTATACTGGGGAAGGATGTGTCTTCTATTTATTTCTTTTCCAATTGAATTATTTAAAGCTGAGGTTTAAAAATCATCATGAAATTACCCCATAGCTGAATATAAAGGATCTGTCATCAATTCTAGAAAGCTCAGTTGGTCACTTATTGAATAAGAAGACCACAATATTGACAGTAAAAATTTCTCTATCTCTCTTCTAGGTCATATCATAGCAATATAAATTGAAGTTGAAAGTTTCATAAAATGAAAAGTGCCAGTGAGGAAAATGGAAAAATGGCAAGAAATCAGTTTTTCATGTATTTTAGTGATATTAGAAAAGATAAAGATTATAGAGTTCCATCAGATGGTGCATTTCCATATCCTTCCTGGGGCATTATTAGTGAAGGCAATTTTTTTATTATAGTTACAATCTGATTACAACTTTGATTATAAATATATTAAGATCCCAGCACTTTGGGAGGTGGAGGTGGGTGGATCACCTGAGGTCAGGAGTTCGAGACTAGCCTGACAAACATGAAGAAACCCCGTCTCCACTAAAAATACAAAATTAACCAGGCGTGGTGGTGCATGCCTGTAATCCTAGCTATTCAGGAGGGTGAGGCAGGAGAATTGCTTGAACCCAGGAGGCAGAGGTTGCAGTGAGCCGAGATCGTGCCATTGCACTCCAGCCTGGCTAACAAGAGCAAAACTCCATCTTAAAATAAAATAAAATAAAATAAAATAAATAAATAAATTAAGACATAATGAAATTGTGTATTTGAGTAAATTTTGTATAGCTGGAAATTAAATGTGAATTATTACAGAAGCAATTTCAAATATAGAAGCCTAGTAAATGAGCCGTTAATTTATTAAATAATAACAAAAATCACCAGTAATTAAACACTTATGGAATTACTATCAAAATACAAATTATACACATTTGGAAAATGCTTTAATATCAATCATGAGCTTGATTTTTTTCAAGTTTGAAGCAAGGCATATGAGTAGGGGAAATTATTCAAAATGAAGTAGTTCTTTCATTGTGCTCCATATTATTTAGAAATACTAAAAATATATTTTGCCCCATATGATTATATGAGAAATGGTGAAGATGCTACATAAAGGTGGAATTAACCATGTCAGTTGTGTTTCTTTTCTTTTCTTTTTCTTTTTTTTTTTTTTTAAGACGGAGTCTTGCTTTGGTGCCCGGGCTGGAGTGCAGTGGCACGATCTCAGCTCACTGCAAGCTCCGCCTCCCAGGTTCACGCCTTTCTCCTGCCTCAGCCTCGCGAGTAGCTGGGACTACAGGCGCCCGCCACAGCACCTGGCTAATTTTTTATGTGTGTATTTTTGGTGGAGAGGGGGTTTCACTGTGTTAGCCAGGATGGTCGCGATCTCCTAACCTTGTAAATCAGCCCGCCTCGGCCTCCCAAAGTGATCAGTTGTTTTCTTATGCTAACAAAGGACTATCAGACCTGGCAATTTCTGAAAGATAGGTTGCTTATTCCTTAGTTGATCATTACTGCTAAATAGGAATTCCCAATGTTTACACAGTAAGCTTTGATTATTTTTATGAATTAAATAATAGATAATTCTGTCCTAAAGGTAAGATTAATTTAAAATTTTTACTTTGGAATATAGGTTTGCATCTTATTTATTTATTTATTTATTTATTTATTTATTTATTTATTTGAGATGGAGTCTCACTCTGCTGCCCAGGCTGGAGTGCAGTGGCATGATCTTGGCTCACTGCAACCTTTGCCTCCCAGGCTCAAGCAATTCTCCTGCCTCAGCCTCCTGAGTAGCTGGGACTATGGGTACCCACCACCATGCCCAGCTAAGTTTTGTATTTTTAGTAGAGATGAGGTTTCACTATGTTGGCCAGGCTGGTCTCGAACTCCTGACCTCAAGTGATCCAACTGCCTCGGCCTCCCAAAGTGCTGGGATTACAGGCATGAGCCATGGCACCTGGCCTGGATTTGCATTTTAAATGACATATATTTGTACAAATTTCAAAAGTGTTTTCATATGTACTACACAATTTGGTGTTACTGTAACCCCATGAGATTAGCAGGCTTATCTCTGTTTTGCTAGTAAGAAAACTAGACTCGTGGAGATTAAGTAAATTATCTAAGTATCTTGACTA
>NC_045436.1:147308509-147359840 GCF_002776525.5 Piliocolobus tephrosceles
CTACCTCAGCCTCCTGAATAGTAAGGACTACAGGAGTACAACACGATGCTAATCTAATTTTTGTATTTTTTGTAGAGATGGAGTGGCCACGTTGCCCAGGCTGATCTCAAACTCCTGAGCTCAAGCAATCTGTCCACCTCTACCTCCAAAAGGACTGGGATTACAGGTGTGAGCCACCACATCCAGCCTAGAGTGTTTGTCTTTTGTTTCTGAACTCAGTATTATTTCTATTATACGGTAATTTCTGTATCTGATGTATGTCTTCAGACAAAAGTAAAAATTATGATGTCATCTTGTTAAATTTCATCTTTAGGGGTTGTGGTAGGCTGAATAATGGCCGTCTAAAAATATCAGGTGCTAATTCTGGAAACTTGTCAATGTTACCTTATAAGGAAAAAGGGTCTTCACAGGTGTGACTAAATTAAAGGTCTTGAGATATGAAGATTATCCTGGATTAGCCTTGTCGGCCCTAAATCCAATCACGAATGTCTTTATACAAGAGAGGCAGAGGGCGATTTCACACAACAGAAAAGTAGAAAACAGAGACACAGAGGAGAAAGCAATATGACTATGGAGACAGAGATTAGAGTGATGTGGCCACAAGCCAAGGAATGCCAGCATCCACCAGAGGGACAAGGAACAGATTCTTCCCTAGAACCTCCAGAGGTAGTATAATCATGTAGACCTCTCAATTTCTGACTATGGAAACTGATGTTGGACTTCTGGCCTCCAAAACTGTGAGAGAATGAATTTCTCTTGTTTTAAATGACCAAGGTTGTGGTAATTTGTTACAACATCCCTAGGAAACTGATACAGAGATACTGTTCGAAGTTTTCATACCCTGTTCAACTCCATGCAATTGACTTGAGTCTCTATTTTGGAACAAATGGATTCAGAAGAACCTAAGGCTTGTCCATAAAAAATTCCCCAGAATAGAGAATGGTTAAAATGCTGAGATTCCAAGCACTTCTTTATAAAGACACCTGTTCTCTGAGAGTTAATAGGGAATGTTCACAAGTTTAAAAGAGAAATGTTGCTGGGCACCGTGATTCCCTGTCTCTACAAATAATTTTTTAAAAATTGACTGGGCATGGTGGCATGCCCCTGCAGCCACAGTTACTCTGGAGGCTGAGTTGGGAGAATTGCCTGAGCCTGGGAGGCCAAGGCTGCAGTGAGCTATAATTACGCCACTGCACTCTAGCCTGGGCGACAGAGCAAGATCCTGACTCAAAATAAATAAATAAAAATAATAAAATAGAAATATTTAAATGGAATAGTTATTGTTAATTCTTGTTAAAAAAAAGTCTTATCTCTGATAAGCTAAAATGTACTGAATCCACCTAAGAAAAACTGGGAGCATACTGTGTATTGATTTGAATGCCAAACACTCAAAACTTTAGAGTAAAGAAAGTGTTTTTCTTTTTTCTTTACAGAAAGAACATTGGAGCTATCATGTCTGGAAGTGTGTTTACAATCTAATTTTACCTATTCACTCTCCTCCTTAAATTTTTCTTTTGTGACTTTTCTGCAACCAGTAAGGGAAACTCAAATTATCATGAGAATCTTTCTAAATCCCTCCCATTTTCATAATTTCACCAGGACTTGCCAAGACATCACAGGTGAATTTAAAATGTGCTCCTTGTGTTTGGTTTGTGAGTCTAAAGGAAACATGGATTTTATTTCTCAGGAACAAACATCAAAAGGTAAACACAAAGTGAAGGTGATAATAAAATGGTATCAGGTATAAATTAATGTATTCTGTTAAAAAAGTATTAATATATATTCCTTTTTTTTTTTTTTTTTGAGATGGAGTCTCGTTCTGTCACCCAGGCTAGAGTGTAGTGGTGCGATCTTGGCTCACTGCAACCTCTGCCTCCCGGGTTCAAGGGATTCTCCTGCCTCAGCCTCCTGAGTAGCTGGGACTACAGGCGCGTGCCACCACGCCTGGCTAAATTTTTAGTTTTAGTAGAGACGGGGTTTCACCATCTTGGCCAGGCTGGTCTCGAACTCCTGACCTTGTGATCCACCCACCTTGGCCTCCCAAAGTGCTGGGATTACAGGCGTGAGCCACTGCACCTGGCCAATATATTGCATTTTTAAATCCAGTGGCATTGGAACATTCAATGATGTGGCTCTTGATGAGTGACTTGTTGGGCTTTGGGATGTTACTTGGTTTTGGTTTCCTTTGACTTATTGAAAACAAAGAATTCTTAAAATGCATCAAAATGCCACTGTAATTCACATACATGTGATGGGTGGAGGATTATTTGGTATGTACTCTCTTCAAAAGTAGTAAATCTTTAAAAAACAATTTTAAGTAAATCTGTAGTTTCTCATAGTAAAATCAAACTTTGATTTCTAAGGAATCATTAAGCCCTTGCATTTTTACCTACTCCTGCTTAACATTTAGTCATTGTATGTGAAGTGTTTTTACTTCTCTGACTCTACAATGTGCCTCTTGAAGGCAGGGCCTTTGTCTTTGCTTACTACTAAATCTCAAGCTTTGTACACAATGCCTGACATAATACCTAGTAGTCACTCAGTAAATTTCTGTTGAATGAATGAATAAATAAAGAATAACTGCTTATTATCTGCAGTGCCTAACTGAACCTTGCAGTTATCATGAGACCCATCTATATTATTTAATTAAATCAAATAAAAATGGATCATTAAGACATTAAATAATTCCTTTACAATCATAAAATATGCTGATGGCCTCAAGCCCAAACATTAAATTTATTACTTATATTTATTCAGTGAGAGAGGTTGCCTCCTGTATCACTAGATACTGGAATTTATGTTTTTGGCATTCTTTGAGAATGGGAACATTATTTCTTGGCATTTACCTTGTTTTTCTGTTGTTGTTTTCATGTACTTATTGAGCATTTATGTATCTCTTCTTTTAAAAATATTTTGTCATTATAGATTCAGAGGGTCCCTGTGCAAGTTTGTTACATGAATATATTTTGTGTAATTGTGAGACTTGGGCTTCTAGTGTACCCATCACCAAAATAGTGACCATTGTACCCAATAGGTAATGTTTCAACCCTCACCCCCTTGCCCCTTGGCATTGACTTTGGATGACGTTCTTACTCAAGTAGTGCTGTAACTCCTCCAGGTTCTGGGCTGAATCCAACAGAGAGCAAATTGTGAAAATACCTCTATGATGACAGAGAACTAGGAAGTGTTTTAAGGGTTGGTAGCTCATAGATCTTACTTCTCTGCTTCCTTTAAAGGTGAAAACAGCACATTGACACGTTGTCCCAGTTGCTGTGGCTCTGTAACAAAGTACCCCAAAAACTCAATGGTTTTAAACAGCAATAATTGTATTATTTATTTTCTTTTTTTGTGTGGGTCCTAGCTCTCTATTACATTTTCTTTATCCACTCATCCATCAATGGACATTGATGTTGTTTCTATTCTTGGCTGTTGTGAATGATGCTGCAATGAACATGAGAATGCAGGTTGTGTCTTCAAGATGCTGATTTCAATTCTTTTGACTATATACCAAGAAGTAGAATTGCTGGATCATATGGTGGTCCTGTTTTTAATTTTTTGAGGAACTCCCATACAGTTTTCCATAGTGGCTGGACCATTTTACAATCCCACCAACACTGTGCAAGAGCTTCAATTTCTCCACATTTTTTGCCAACACTTACCTTTCTTTCCTTTTCTTTCCTTTTTTTTTTAAGATGGAGTTTCACTCTGTCATCAAAGCTGGAGTGGAATGGCACAATCTCAGCTCACTGCAACCTCTGCCTCCTGGTTTCAAGCAATTCTCCTGTCTCAGCCTCCTGAGTAGCAGGGATTACAGACACCTGCCACCATGCCCAGCTAATTTTTTAATTTTTTTTTTGTATTTTTAGTAGAGGTGGGGTTTCACCATGTGTTGGCCAGGCTGGTCTCAAACTTCTGACCTCATGTGATCTGCCCATCTTGGTCTCCCAAAGTGTTGGGATTACAGGTGTGAGCCACTGCCCCCGGTCTTTTTTTTTTTCTTAATGATGGCCATCCTGACAGGTGTGAGGTGTTTTTGATTGTAGTTTTGACTTGCATTTTCCTAATGATTAGTAATATTGAGCACCTTTTCACATATATCAATAGGCCATATATCTTTGTTGGAGAAATGTCTATGAAAGTCCTTCACCCACTTAAAAATATTTGATATGTATTTTTTTTGTACTTGAGTTATAGGAGTTCCTGATGTATTTTGGATATTGACCTTTTATCAGATAAATGGTTTGAAAATATTTTATCTCATTCTGTAGGTTGCCTTTTTACTCTGTTGATTGTTTCCTTTATGTGGTCTTTCTACCTGGGCTAGTTTGGGTGTCTCCACATCATGGTGGCCTTAAGGTTTTGGACTTATACATAGTGGTTCAAGGCTCCAGTATGAGTGTTCTGAAAAGCAAGATGGGAATTTCTTTGCCTTTTCTGACTTAGTCATGCAGTGTCACTTCCTCTGCACTTGATTGGTTATGAGCAAATCACAAACCCTCCCAGATTCAAGGGAAAAGAAATTATTTATTTATGTATTTTTTTTTTGAGATGGACTCTTGCTCTCTCACCAGGCTGGAGTGCAGTGGCACGATCTTGGCTCACTGCAGCCTCTCCCTCCCAGATTCAAGTGATTTTCCTGCCTCAGCCTCCTGAATAGCTGGGATTACAGGCACATGCCACGACACCCAGCTAATTTTTTGTATTTTAGTAGAGATGGGGTTTCACCATGTTGGCCAGGGTGATCTCAATCTCTTGACCTCATGATCCACCTGCCTTGGCCTCCCAAAGTGCTGGGATTACAGGCGTGAGCCACCGAGCCTGGCTGGGAAAAGGAATTATAAGCAAATTACAAACGCTACCAGATTCAAGGGGAAAGGGATTAGATTCCTTAATGAGCAAATGGTGAAGTTTTAGGGTAACATGTGTGTTATGGATTGAATTGTGTCCTCTCAAATTCACATGTTGAAGTCCTAACCCTCAATACCTCAGAATATAACACTATTTAGAAATAGGGTCATTGTAGATGTAGTTAAGATGAAGTCATTAGGATGGGCCCTAATCCAATATGACTGATGTTCTTACAAAAAAGGAGAAGTTTGGACACAGAGACATGCACACAGGGAGAATGACATGTGAAGATGAAGGCAGAGAGCAGGATGATGCATCTCCAAGTCAATGAATGCCAAAGGTTATCAGCAAACCACCATTAGCTAGGAGAGGGGCCCAGAACAGGCTCTCCCACACAGCCCTCAGAACAAATCAACCCTGCCAACACCTTGATCTCACACTTCCAGACTTTAGAACTGTGAGACAAACTTCTGTTCTTTTTTATTTTGTTTTGTTTTGTTTTTTTGAGACAGAGTCTCACTCTATTACCCAGGCTGGAGTGCAGTGGTGTCATCTTGACTCACTGCAACCTCCGCCTCCCAGGTTCAAGTGATTCTTCTGCCAAGTAGCTACACCGACAGGCATGCGCCACCATGCTCGGCTAATTTTTGTATTTTTAATAGAGATGGGATTTTGCCATGTTGGCCAGGCTAGTCTCGAACTCCTGACCTCAGGTGATCTGCCTTCCTTGGCCTCCTAAAGTGCTAGGATTACAGGCATGATCACCATGTCTTGCCCAAACTTCTGTTCCTTAAACCCCCTAGTTTATGGTACTTTGTTATAGCAGCCCTAGAAAACTAGTACAGTGTGGAATGGGAAATATTGTTGTGACCATATTGGTCACACAATACAGTCTGTCCCACAGGTCACTGGGGAAATGTGTGTATTTTCTTTGAGATGCTCCAATCCTATTCCAACACTACCACTACCTGGTTTCCATGATCTTAAAAAATATAATCACCTTATTAATTATTTTTAGGTTGGCTGCAGTGGCTCATGCCTGTAATCCCAGCACTTTGGGAGACTGAGGAGGGAGGATCCCTTGAGTCCAAAAGTTAGAGACCAGCCTGGACAACATAGCAAGACCCAATCTCTACAAAAAATAAAAAAAAAATTAGCTGAGCATAGTGGCACATACCTGTAGTCCCAGCTACTCAGGAGGCTAAGGTGGGAGGATTGCTTGAGCCTGGGAGCGTGAGGCTGCAGTGAGCCGTGATTACGTCACTGCATTCAAGCCTGAGCGACGGAGTGAGACCCTGTCTCAAAAATATGTATATATTTTTAGTGTAGCTAACTTCTTGTTTCTACTTTCTTATATAGAAAGGAAGAGATTTAGTTTTCAATTGTATGTGCTTTCTTGCTATGTATTAATATTTTGCAAATAATATTTTCTTAATCACTTTCTAGTTCTTATCAGGAGAGGATCAATGGAAGTGAAAGCAAATGACTTTCATTCACCTTGTCAGCAGTTTAACTTCACTGTAGCTCCTCTGGTTGACCACTTGGAGGAATATAACACTAACTGTCATCTAAAAAACCACACTGGAAGATCAGCAATCATGGAGGATGAGCCAAGCAAGGGGAAACCTATAAACCATACCTGTAGAATCATGGAATACCCGAACGATTGTATACACGTTTCTTTGCACCTAGAGATGGATGTAAAAAGTAAGTTTTTAAGGAAACTAAAGGGAAAAGGCGTTATCTGATATAGATATATAAAGTTAAGTAAGGGCTATCACATTAACTGAAAGCCAAATAGCTGAAGAATTTTACTGGTGAAATAATATAGCCTGAAATAATGTTAGTCTAGTTATCTGTTTATTTTTCCTTCAAAGTGTGCCTTGCATGGGGCCTACCTGTAACCTGAGAAAGAAGAGGCATTTATGTGTCACAATTTGAGGAGCACTGGAAAGACCTTCTGCCCCAGAAAATGCTTTTCTTGTTGTTGCAGTGGGGTGGTGGTGGTTGTTTGAGACAGGGTCTCACTCTGTCGCCCAGGCTGGAGTGCAGTGGCACGATCACAGCTCACTGCAGCCTTGACTTCCCAGGCTCAGGTGATCCTCCCACCTCAGCCTCCTGAGTAGCTGGGACTACAGATGTGCACCACCACACCTGGTTAATTTTTTGTATTTTTAGTAGAGACGGGGTCTTGTCATGTTGCCCAGGCTGGTCTTGAACTCCTAGGCTTAAGCAATCCACCTGCCTTGGCCTACCAAAGTGCTGGGATTACAGTCATGAGCCACCACAGAATAACTTTAAAACATGCCTATTTTCTGTGCATGAAGTAATACCACCACATTTGTGTACTAAAGGGAGGCATTTCTTTTAAAATATGAATATCGGCCGGGCGCAGCGGCTCACACCTGTAATCCCAGCACTTTGGGAGGCCGAGGTGGGAGGATCACGAGGTCAGGAGTTTGAGACCATCCTGGCTAACACGGTGAAACCCCATTGATACCAAAAATACAAAAAATTAGCTGGGCATGGTGGCATGTGCCTGTAGTCCCAGCTACTTGGGAGACTGAGGCAGGAGAATCGCTTGAACTCAGGAGGCAGAGGTTGCAGTGAGCCGGGATTGCGCCACGGTATTCTAGCCTGGTCAACAGATTGAATATATATATATAAAAAATATGATATATATATATATATATATATAAAAGCACATTGTGATATGCTATTAAAGTTTTGTTTTGAGTTGATTTAACATGTCCTGTCTTTGACCTGAGAACCAGGCCTGGATGAAATGGGAGTTTGATGTAATGCTATGAAGATAGGGTGAGGTACAGATTAGGCACCTAGAGGAAAAAATAGGAGATTAAAAGGCAAATCTTACGTACTTGCGTATCTTAATTCTGTTTAAGGTTGGTTAACTTCCTAGTTACCCTATTCTAAAATACCACAATTATTCCTTTCTACTAAGCAGTATGCCCTACTTCACCCAAAAAATCTATTCCTGAAGAGCATCTTTTGATACATTCATTTAAGGGTGCCTGCTGTATGCTAGGCAGTGTGTCAGGTATTGGGAGGGTGAAGTTAGATGACGTGAAACAATCTAAAAGAGGGCAACCCCTCACCTACACCAGCAAGTGCCTTCCAGTGCTACGGGTGCTATGGGAGAGTAATTTGCTGTCCTTTTTGATATTCCAGACATACGGAAGCCTTTCAGATTGCTTTAGAATGCTTTCCTAGAGCTTTAATTATTGTAAAGATAATGATTTTCAAAATATTACTTTCACTTTAAAGCAAACAGAAATATACAATGTGCATGCATTTTTAAGATAAATCGTGAGACTTCAAAGAAATTTCTCCTGTGACTAAGTTTTCCCACAGCCCTATAACCTCTGCAATTAGGGGTCATTTCAAGGTGTGTGCATGTGTGGGGGCGGGAGGATCTGAGTAGATCTGAACAGAAGGATCAGTGCCCTCTGACTGAGGAGTGAATGAGTTGGAAAATGAACTCTGGAAAGATTGCCTAGAGAAGGTGACTGTAGTGAAATCTGAAGGGTAAAGAAGTTTAGATTATAGACATCAAAAACATATTTTTTCAATGTACATTTGTATATCCATCTAACTGTATTTTACATTTTTTCTAAAATAAAGAAAAAATAAGCACTTCCATAATAATAATTTTAAGATTTTGTGTGTGTGTTCATGGAAAAAAATCCATAAATTCTAATAATAGTTAATTATAGTTAACAGCGTTTTGGTGTCCACAACTCAGAAAGATAGCAGTGGTGCACAAATATGTACTCTTGTATTCTGCAAAAAGCATATTCATTTTGCCATGTGTAGAAAGTTAAGGGTAGCTGGGCACGGTGGTGGCTCATGCCTGTAATCCTAGCACTTTTGGAGGCTGAGGCGGTTGTATTGCTTGAGCACAGGAGTTCGAGACCAGCCTGGACAACATAGTGAAACTTAGACTCTACAAAAAGGATGAAAATAAGCTGGGTGTGGTGCACACCTTTAGTCCCAGCTATTTCGGAGACTGAGGCAGGAGGATTGCTTGAGATAGGGAAGACAAGGCTGCAATGAGCTGTGTGATTAGGCCACTGCACTCCAGCCTGGGTAACAGAGTGAGACATTGTCTCAAAAAAAAAAAAAAAAAAAAAGAAAAGAAAAGAAAAAAAAAAAAAAAGAAAGTTAAAACTTTTTTCATAGTTTACTCTTCTGTGCAAAAACTAATTTGATCTCGCTTAAAAGCCTTCTCAGCTGGGCACGGTGGGTCACGCCTCTAATCCTAGCACTTTGGGAGTCCAAGGTGGGTGGATCACCTGAGGTCGGGAGTTCGAGACCAGCCTGACAAACAGGAAGAAACCCCGTCTCCACTAAAAATACAAAATTAGCCAGGCGTGGTGGTGCATTCCTATAATCCTAGCTATTCGGGAGGGTGGGGCAGGAGAATCCCTTGAACCTGGGAGGCGGAGGTTGAAGTGAGCTGAGGTCGCACCACTGCACTCCAGCCTAGGCAACAGAGTGAGACTCTATCTAAAAAAACAAAAAACAAACAACAACAACAACAAACTTTGTATTTTTGTGGGAGTAGAAGGCTTCTCCATCAGGGGGTGAAACTAAATTTAATCCAGTCTGGTAAATTTACTCTAAGACAATAATTTAAACTGTTCCTTGATGTTCCCCTTAGATTTCCATCTGTTTCCCCTTGCTCCTCTCCAAGAAGGCTGCAGGGATGGGTGGGCAGCACAGGACCCTAGGAGATACACTCTTCTGAGATCATGCTGGTGGCTGCACTGGCTGGTCTGGTCTCCATCATGTGTCCTGTGCTATTGTAATATGAAGTTGGTTCTGTTTCCATAGCTTTATCAGTGCCCAATGACACCTTGGTCTTTGGACCCATCCTGACCGTTGCTGGCACTGCCAATGTTCTCTGCCATTTAACTTCATGCTTTTATTTTGCTGCATGAGGAATGCAAGCCTGGCGGCTGAAGAGCATGGAATAGTCTTGAGGAGGCTGAGCACTGCCATCCCAATCCACCTCTGCCCTTTTTCTACTTACCCGCCTTTCTAAGTGAATGCTTAATGCTTATTTAGTGTACATCCGGGTTCCTGTAAAGGGGACACCCAGGTTATGAACCCCACAAAGGCAGTTTATACCAAGAGTATAAACATGGTATACATTCTGCTAAGGTGAATAAGTACTAGCTGTGTTTTGTATGCAAAGAAGAGTGTACACAGGGTGGGCTTAGGAAGTCAGTAGACAGGCTGGGCACAGTGGCTCACGCCTGTAATCCCAGCAGTTTGGGAGGCCGAGGTGGGTGGATTGCCTGAGGCCAGGAGCTCAGGAACAGCCTGGCCAACATGGTGAAACCCTGTCTCTACTAAAAATACAAAAAACTAGCCGGGTGTGGTGGCGGGCACCTGTTATCCCAGCTACTTGGGAGGCTGAGGCAGGAGAATTGCTTGAACCCAGGAGGTGGAAGTTGCCGTGAGCCGAGATCGTGCCATTGCACTCCAGCCTGGGCAACGAAAGCAAAACTCCATCTAAAATAAAATAAAAAAATAAAATAAAATAAAATAAAATAAAATAAAATAAAATAGTAAAGTAAAAAGTAAAATAAAATAAAATAAAATAAAATATGAGTCAGTAGACAGTTGTATGTTAGCTATGATGAGGCCATCCTTGCGTGAGTCACTGATTCCTGGTTCTACTGGCCAGTGTGTCTTTATGAGACCACGGGAGACCATGCTAAGCTATTGCTGCATGGTGACCGTCCTTCCCATGTTGCCTCATTGTCATCTGAATGAATGAGTTTATAACTGAATCCTTATTAAGTTTAGGCCAGGACAACTACGTTTAATTAACGCATGCACTTGACCTATCATTGGCGTGCAAAGCACTGTATTTACCACCTATTACCCTGTGGAAAGAGGGTCTGATTATTCGTTGTCCTCACCACTTACATGCCTCAGACAAGTCCTTTGACTGCCTGCCTTTCTCTTTCTTCCCCATCTTCCTTGTACTCACTGCATCTTTGTTGATTTGAGGACGTGATTTTGGGCTGCCTGGCTCAGGGTCAGAATCATGAATTGTAAGTGGCGCTGATTCTGGGACTGCTATGTTGTGGTCTTACCCTAGTTACAACAACGTTACAACTAACGAGGATAGTGAAACTAATATCAGCATAACCTGTAAGTGAAATGAATCCTAGAATTTTGGAACCAAATGGATACCTGGAAGCTACCTGCTCAAGTTTTCCCATTTAATACCTTCATTTAATATATCAAGAAATAACTCAGGAGAGCTAGTGACCCTGTAACAGTGATGGTCATAATTTCAGCTTTTCAGTTCAGGGCAGAATATGTTGTAGACCTCGGCTACTCTGCCACATTGCCTTTTACCTGTTGAATAATTTTACTGGGTTTTTACAGTATTTTTTTTCTTTACAGATATCACTTGTTCCATGAAGATCACTTGGTATATTTTAGTTCTATTAGTTTTTATGTTTTTGATCATCCTCACTATCCGCAAAATACTTGAAGGCCACAGAAGAGTGCAGAAGTGGCAGAGTAAGTATAATCCCTGTAGCGCCAAGGAACTCCTGATCTCTTCTTTGGATTTAATTTCCTTTTTAGTTCAATTTAGCATTTCTTGTGTACCTACTGTGTATAAGTGGCGATTCTAGGTAACCCAAGGAATAAAAACATAGATAAGACATAGTTCCAGGATGCAAGGAGCTTCATTCATCTTTCTTCTACTCGGGCAAGTGAGTAGGAGAGGAAGAAAGACTGGGTGAATAGGAAGAAGCTGATGGGCTGGAAGTTGAGCAGGGCTTAGTGGAAGTGAGGACAGAGAGAGAGAGAAGAACAGGAAGTGAGGATAAAGAATTTCAGGCCAGGTCTGGTGACTCATGCCTGTAATCCCAGCACTTTGGGAGGCCGAGGCAGGCGGATCACCTGAGGTCAGGAGTTTGAGACCAACCTGGCCAACATGGTGAAACCCCGTCTCTACTAAAAATACAAAAATTAGCCGGGCGTGGTGGTGCAAGCCTATAATCTCAGCTACTCGGGAGGCTGAGGCAGGAAAATCACTTAAACCCAGGAGTTGGAGCTTGCAGTGAGCTGAGATAGCGCCACTGCACTCCAGCCTGGACAACAGAACAAGTCTCAGTTTCAAAAACAAGAATTTCAGAGTTGGAGATCCTGAGCAGAGTGGCTGTAGGTGATGAGTGTGAGGCAAGTCAATCTTTAATAAGCATGGGGGTATCAGATTTTTGGTAGGGCAGATCTAAAAAAATTTAGAAATTAGGAATCAAGACAGCAGGAGCGATGTTAAAAATATTTAATAACTCATATGACCTAGGCACCCACCTATCAGGATGGACGTTGATTGTAAATTACTGGCATGATGCTACTGGTGTGTACTCATGCAGATACTGGCTCTACTGGCATGTCCCCATGCATAAAATGGATGACTATCAGGCCCAATGGACAGTTCACAATATGAATAGCTAGTCTCTTAAAGACAGTGCAAAATGTGTCACTATGAGAACTGGCACTAAGAATAAATGGATTTATGTAAGAGTCCTGGTACTACCACTTACTAGCTATGTGACATTAAGCGCGTTATTTAAATTGTGTGAGCATCCCTTACCTCCTCTGTAAAACAAGGATAATCACCACTACCACACAGGGCTGAGGTAAGGAAATAAAGAGAAATTACTTCCAAAGTTTACCACAGTGTCTAGTGCATAATTAGTTTTCATTAAAGGACAGCAGTATTGTGGTGGTTGTAAGATTTCCCAAGGCTCGTTCCTTCTTTACCAGGCAAGGCTGTGTTAGCCAATTCAGTAGGCAGAACAAGTGGTTGCCTCTAGGTTTCAGTAAAGTTGCGATTAATTCTTTTGACTAAGTATTTGTTGCAGGTATTTTTGAGAGCAGTTTCATATCAAGTGTTATCATTGATACCTTAGTAATAAAGCCTTTTGTGCTGTGGTTAATAACGTAATCAATACTGTTTATTTGTGGAATAACCATTTTCAGAGCATTTTCACTAGATTCTTAAAGTATGTAAACAGGATATATGCTATTTTTATTTTATAGATAAAAATCCCCTGAGACTCAGACAGGTGAAGTGTTTATCCAAAGCTGTACAGCTAGTAAAATGTCAGAACTAAGATGTAGGATATTTAGTTTTGAAAATTCTATTATTTAAAGTAAATGTGTGTTATTTATAAATAGTGTATAGTTCTGAGTTTCTTGACCCATTTTTCCATATGAAAAGCTATAAGCAAAGAGAGATAGAAGTGAGCTAGAAAAAAATGTCTAGAAGGAGACCAGTAGTGGGGAGTCAAATTAAATTCTTACAAATATCTGCCCAAATGACAGACTTAGTGATTTTCAAAGGCTTGCAAATCCAAGCATACAAAGTAATAAAAAATGTCACACTACTTAGGACATTAAATGTTATTGAATATTAAATATACATTAAATATTCTTCACATAATATCTATGTATATAATAAGATAAATAATATAATTTTCTGTGTATAAGCACTGTCGCTCTTTTTTTTTTTTTTTTTTTTTTTTTTTTTTGAGATGGAGTCTCACTCCTTCACCCAGGTTGGAGTGCAGTGGCACGATCCCGGCTCACTGCAACCTCCACCTCCTGGGTTCAAGCGATTCTTTTGCCTTGGCCTCCCAAGTAACTGGGGCTACAGCATGCACCACCATGCCTGGCTAGGTTTTGTATTTTTTAGTAGAGATAGAGTTTTACCATATTGGCCAGGCTGGCTTCAAACTCCTGACCTCATGATCCGCCTGGCTCGGCCTCCCAAAGTGCTGGGATTACAGGCGTAAGCCACCACACCTGGCCGTGAATGGCTCCATTCTTTTTGGTAATCCTTTGAACCAACATGGGAAATATGCGTTAACAATGTGCTTTTTTATCACCTAAATACTTCATTTCTTTTCTGGGAATAGGTGATAGAGACAAACCTACATCTGTTCTCTTAAGAGGAAGTGATTCGGAGAAACTGAGAGCATTGAATGTGCAGGTTATTTCAGGTAAGTTCTGTAGCACGTCAACAAAACAGCACTCAGGAAATTCCAAAGCTTCATGGTTTCACTACAGAGTAAACTCAAGATCTGAGATCTGAGCTTATGTAAATTAGCCCTGTATCTAGAATCACAGAGCTGTGGGCAAATGAAATCTAGTTTAATACGTCTTATTATCAGGGGACAGTAACAATCTAAACTATCTCCTTAAATAATGGAAAGTTTGCCTAATTGGCAAGAAGAAATTCATGTGAGTAGGCAGAGGAGAGAAAGCAATAGGGATAAGCCTTAGATTTATTTTTAAATGAGACAAGATACCATTATTCCCCAGAATTGCAAGAAGTAATTGCAGAGTGGGCATGACTTTCGCTGGAGCCTTCACTTAGCAGAGGGTGTCATTGTGTAAAGAGAACTTCTAATAGCCCCAATTAAAAAGCCCCCTGTCCTCTCCTGAGAAACAGAAATGGAATAAGGGAATTCTAATTACAGCAGGGAAGGGGGCTGTTAGCACAGATGTTGTGGTTCAATCTCTTTCTTCTAATTGTGAAGCCTCCTTTTGGATTCAAGCTGTCAAATCACGTTAAAAAGAGAAAGAGGGAGAGTGTGACATGGACAAAGTTCTCTTCTTCAGCAGAGAGAAATAATATCCTTGACCGTGAAAAACCACAGAATTACGAGTCCTGTTAGCAAAGCTCCTTGTACACAGAAAGCAAGCAGGCGTCTTTGTACTTTGTGCGAAGTTAGAAAAAAAAGCAAGCTTCAAGTCTGGTGTGTAAACAGCTTTCAAAAATGGGAGGATGCCAAACAAACCTCCAGTCCCCCACCCTACAGCTGCATCGGTAGCGACATAGAGATTTGCACCACATTTCACTGGGGACTTTGTTCACCCTGGGCTTTTGTTAGCTATTTACATTAGCAGATACACAGAATCCTAGCTTGAGTGCACCTAAGGAGCTCAAATATTTTAAAAATGTAGACATTCTACCTGGCATTAGCAGTGAAATTATTGAGCTATGATAATAAGCATTAACGAAATAATCATTTGACACCAGTTAAATGTGGGGTAAGTTGATGGAAATTTTGTCTAGTCAATGAAAATTTTGTTTGATTAATACATTAAAAGCCACAACGTTGTTTTAAATGGCAAAATTAATTTTTAAAAGGAGAAAATGCATTTTTCCCTGTGCTCCCGTCTTACTTAGTACATGTGTCCAAATATGAGGAATGTTTTAACACAGTTCTGTGGGGCTTTTTGGTCACCTTAGGAATTCTGGTGGTTTCTGTTTTCAAGTCGTAATTTTGAGCACTGCAGTCTTGTCTAAGAAAAAGTCCATCGTTCCCCTGTCAACCCATATAGTCAAGGGAATCACAAATTTTAACTACTAGCTAACCACAAGACTAACCTCACAAAGTTGTATTTGTGAGCCTGTGAATTTCATCCACCAAAGAAACCTGTCTTAGCCATCCTTTACCTTTAATAGCTCTCACTAAAAATCCTCTGGCTTTATTACCAGGCATATAATATTAATGTTTAGTGTAGGCCAAGGGGTGATGGTCTTTTTTAAATCCAAGAACTCTTTTGAGGCTTAGCATCTTAAAGAGAGAAAGAGGCAGATTCTTTCTTATTTATATTCTTTTAACCTAAATGCAGTCTTTTCCTTCCCTATTATAAGTTGCTTTTCTGTGAGAGAAATGGAGAGGAAATCACGTCTCCCTTGAGTGCCGTTTTTAAGGCCTCTCTTTGTAGTAATGGATTATAGGCAGCAGTGAGAATGTACAGGAAAAATGTGTCAGCATGGTTCTCTGGAGATGCAGTAACGTGGGTAGAAAAAAAATGTAGTTCAAAGCAGTGGTGACTGTGTGTCACATTCAGCAGAAGCAGCTTGTTGTCAACCCTAGCCACACATTCCAGGATGTGTCTCCACTTGCTCATGCATTTAAAAGTGAGTATTGTTACACACACACACACACACACACAGAGAGAGAGAGAGAGAGATAAATGGGCTCATACCTCCAAAAGAAGCTTATTCATCCTACAAGAGAGAAATAAGGAGAGGTTACCAGGACGCAGGCACCACATTGTGCCTGGCGCGTTCTAGGGGCATGGTGGACACTGATGGAATAAATGCATCCTGCTGCTGTAGAAAGAGATGTCAAACCGAATCAAATCCCCATCTTTTATATGTCTCTAATATTTTCCTCCTTGCTTTGAGAAGTGTGAGAGCTTATGTTTTCTGGCTGGGCATTAATCTACTTTCCATATTATTCATTTAACTATCATCTTCACACAGGTGATCTCTGTCTTATTTATCTGTGGATTGTTGTTGCTAGCACAATATCTGGCACTATAAAAGCTTATTAAATCTCGTAAACCCTAAAGGGAAATGAGTATAGAGTAAAAAGAGAGGATGAGCAAGAAATGAGTCTGAGGGATTGGGAAATATGACAACATATAAAGAGACAGAGTAATTACAGGGCATAGAATTCTACTTTATTAAAGAAGGCATAGCATGCTTTGTAGAAGGGCTAAGGATATCAAAGAGTCATAAAAAACATTGACTGTCTTGAAGAAGGGATTTTGAAAGCTATGCAAAAGTAACTCTAGGCCGAGTGTCATGGCCCATGCCTGTAATCCCAGCACTTTAGGAGGCCGAGGTGGGAGGATCACTTGAGTCCAGGAGTTCAAGACCAGCCTGGGCAACATAGTGAAACCCCATCTCTACAAAAAATAAACAAAATTAGCCAGGTGTGGTGGCACATGCTTATAGTCCTGCTATTCAGGAGGCTGAGGTGGGAGGATCGCTTAAGCCTGGGAAGTCGAGGCCGCAGTGAGCTGAGGTCACGCCACTGCACTCTAGACTGGATAACAGAGCAAGACTGTGTCTCAACAACAACAACAAAAAAAGTAACTTTAAAACGTACTCTTAGAATCAGTGCTTAATGGGTTGACCATGTTGGGAAACCAAAGCCAGGGGCAGGAGGAGTGGATTAGAATCTGAATCGCTGGATGCAAATGATAGAAGCCCACTTGACTGACTGCAGAGAGGACATTTATTGGAAAACCAGTAGGTAGCCCATAGAAACGACAGGCAGGCTAGGGAATGTGAGCATGGAAAATAAACAGGCATTAAGGTGGGGGAGGGCAGGAAACCAAAAATACAGCCCAAGTTGCATGTCAGGAATGGTCTGGTGAGAATGCCTCTGCTGGTGTCCCCCCTCTCTGAACTGCTGGGGCCACCCCTCTGACTGCCTTGCAGCTTTGCATCTTGCCTCAGGATTGCAAGCTCCAAGGAGGGGTGTTAGGGGAGGCCATACAGTGGTACTCTGGGTGCCGGGAAGCAGGCAGACGGGATAATATCTGCCCTTCTGGCTTTCTGCATACTTGTCATCACCCCTGGCATGTCCACATGCTGGACTGTCAAATAAATATCGACAACATCAGGTTTCCGGGATCAGAGTTTCCATCCACTCCTGCTGCGTGGGTCAGTGAAAAGTTCATTTCGTATCTCTCCTATATGTCCATTAAAAAGAGTGAAATCTTTAAAACTTGAAATTCTTCACCATTGTATTAGTCAGAGTTCTTTAGAGGGGTAGAACTAATAGGACAGATGTCTTTGTAAAGGGGAGTTTATTAAGGAGCATTGGCTCACATGATCACAAAGTGGGGTCCCACAATAGGCCATCGGCAAGCTGAGGTGTAAGGAAGCCAGTGCGAGTCCCAAAGCTGAAGAACGTTGGAATCTGATGTTTGAAGGCAGGAAGCATACAGCATGGAGAAAGACGGAGTCCAGAAGACGTAGTCAGTCTAATCTTTCCACGTTCTTCTGCCTGCTTTCATTCTGGCTTCATGGCTGCTGATTAGATGTGCCCACTCATATTGAGGGTAGGTCTGCCTTCCCCAGTCCACTGACTCAAATGTTAATCTCCTTTGGCTACACCCTCACAGACACATCCAGGAACAATACTTTGCATCCTTCAATTCAATCAAGTTGACACTCGATATTAACCATTACAACCATTCAGTATTTAACCAATATTTATTGAATACTGACTATGGGCCAGCCATTATACTAAGCATTGGTGTTATAGTGGCACATACCATATGCACAGTCCCTGCCTTTATAGAGCTTCCAGTATAGTTAAGGCGATTCTACCTGTGGTTGACATAGGAGAAGGGAAACTAATATCTCATTAAGCACCTTCCATGTGTTCTGTACTTTCATGCACATCATTTCATTTGATTTCAAAAGAACTCCATTTTCTTCCTGATGAGAAAACTGAAGATAAGAGAGTTTAAGTAACTGGTTCATAGCTGGTTTCTAACAGGGCCAGGATTCAAACTCAGTTCTGTCCAACTGATGCACTTTCTAGCATGCCATGTAATGTCAGTAGTGAGCTGGGAGACTGGGGGTTCAAGCCACACATCAAAAGTCTTCCTGCTCTTTTGCATTTAACACCGTATACTGAGACGAAACATTTTCTCTATATAAGGTCGTAAGAGCTTGTGTGTGACAATGTGAGTCATCCTCATTGTGGCATTGGCTGAAATTTTCTTGCAATTAATGTGGGTGGGTTCTGAGGGAACATGAAGCAAAAGAAAACGGAGTTTTATTGTGAAAGAGAATTACTAAATGTCAAAAGGAAGTGGATGACCCAGTAATTTATATTACACCAAAATAAAACTAATGGCAATGTAAAATTATAATTTGCAACATGTTTATGGCCGGTATAATAAAGACTAAGCAGGTTTCAACTTCCTGCAGATGAGAAGATAAATTACGGGTGCCAGATGTCCTGCAACCAAGCAAGATAACATGAAAATTTAATTTTTACTTGCTTAACTATCTCGTTTATGACTCTTAAAATACAGATTTGGGTTCATAAAACAGGAAAGGTTACAGCCATCTGCTTGGTTGCAGAATGGATCAAAGTGAAGAGGATGATTCTTTTTGCAGGAAGAAATTCACAAATGTGAAGAATCTATAGGCGGAATAGGATGATTTATTCTAGTCATTCATTGAATGCCTTTACGTGACAGGCATTTATGCCAGGTCTAGAAGAATTGATGGTAAAACATGTGCACATAAACATCTCCTTCCTCTTAATATAGATTGTCCCTGCCTGAACCATCCCCGCTCTCCTGCCACCCCCTACAAACCTGCTCCCCTCCTACCCTGACATTGGCTTGTTAGCTCCCATCCTTCCCACCTGATCTTGGCTTAACTAACAAAGTTGTTTCAGGCCTCCTGGACTAGGTCGATTCTCCTTATGACACACCCTCATAACACCAGACATCTTTCTTTGCAGCGACAATCACTGTTGCTATTTTACATTTTTGTGTTATTATGGTTTGTGTTATTATTTGATTAGTGTTTCTTCCACGAGCCAGTTGGCTCCTTGAGGTCAAGGACACTATCTGATGATACTCATCACTGCATCCCCAGCTCATAGCGTAATGCATATATGTGGGCACATCGTAGGTACCCAATAAATATTTGCCAAATAAATACAATTCTACATTGACTGTGTTGAAAGAATGACTGCTGCTGTCTTACAAAAGCCTTTCACATACTTTTACCTCTAACTTACAACTTTTGATTATACCTATCCAAAATAATAAAAAGAAAATGGTTAAACACTTCATCAGTTTTATCCTTATGGAGTATTAAAGATATCTGCAGTGTGAATTAACCAGAAACTGAATCAGTGGCTCAGAATATTGGCAGTTGTCAGTTCAAGATGTTTTTTTCTTTTTAGTTAATTCTGGAAAATTTTGCAGTCATTTATTTTCCACCCTCATTTTATCTTCACATTGACTAGACTTGGAGCAGATGACTAGTTTTAGGATCATTGTTAATAACAGATGGAACTTTGAACATGGGATGAAGTTGGCACCTGGAATAACAGAAATCTATTTTAAGCAGCTATAATTGGTTCTGTTAGCCCTAAAAGGCTACTCGCTATCTTGGGCTTACAGAAAACTGCCAGTGTTTTTATGTGATGAAAAGGTCAGAATGATGTATAGCAATATTGAATTTCTGCATTTCTATGGTAATAAGGAGACATAATTAAGACTGGAAAGTTTTTTGAAGCCAGATCACAGAACTGAATAAAAATCACTAAACCGTCAGAAAATTTGCACAGCTGTCTTGGCCTAAGTAATCTATGGAGATTAACCTGAATTCCTTCATTTTTGGAGAGGCTCTTGTGAGGAAACCCAAGTACTTCGTGGATAACAGGTTAGACATTTATTGCCATAGTTTCCACAAAGAGTCATGATGGCTGCATCTCCCAAAGTGTGACAGAGAAAGGAACGAGCTAGGGGCATCATTTCCAAGGTCAGCTACCCATAGGCCTCCCCTGCTGAACATATATATGGCTCCTACTAAATTCTGTGCATGCCCCCTGGGAGGGCTTAAAAGATGCTGGTGAAAATATTTTTTGTGCTTGATAGTGCTTTCTATTTTTCCCAGTGTAATATATCAAAATTCACCATTCTCATCTCATTTTATCCTTACCTTTATTTTTCTCCTTTTAGCCTCAAGGCAGCCACACTAGCTTTGCGAAAGCCACAGGGAAGTGATCTTGGTTGTGCAGGTGTCAGTCCCCACTGCCAAAACTTTGAATGGAACGTGTGGGGCAAGGCCAGGACCCTGCCAGGATTGGCCGCTTGGCTGCTGCTGCCCACAAGGCTGCACAGGGGCCTCAGGTCAGTGAATCTATCTGGTCCAGTGCTTCCCTTTAGGCCTGGGGACTTAGCCTCCTGCAATGGCAGCACATCAAGAAGATCCATTGTATAATGCAGTTCACACCAACAGGTTTATTAAACCTCAAGGCCAGTACATTAATCCATAAAGAATGATACAATTGAGAGAAATACAGACCAAACGCTTCTGACAGCAAACGTATTTTCTCTCCCAAGACAGATCCATGCGGGAAGTCAAATCACAACAAAGAGTTGTTGGTTAGGTCTTAAAACGCATTCCCTTGCCAGACCAGGTGCGGTGGCTCACACCTGTAATCCAACATTTCAGGAGCCTGAGGTGGGAGGATCCCTTGAGCCTGGGAGGTCAAGGCTGTAAAGAGATGTGATTGTACCTCTGCACTCCAGCCTAGGTGACAGAGCTAGACCCTGTCTCAAAAGAAAAAAAAAATGCATTCCTTTGGCAGATAGCTTGAGACCTTTCTCCCCATTTTAGGGGTAGCCTGACAAGATCATTTAACAGAGAGGTTTTAACATTTATCAAGCTTCGGATTGGGAATAATTTTTTTGAAGACGAATTTGTGTGCCTGTGTGCAGATCGTATGCTGATTTTATAGATTAAAATCAGTGGACCATTTTATTTTTCTTACCCCGAAATCGTGGGTGGCCCTCTAGAATTGCTCCTTGAACTGCCTGAACCCATGCCCTATTACTGAGAAAAATGAAGCATAGAGACGTTAAATGATATTCTTTTGATCATTCAGCCCATATTTGTTGAGTACCTATTATGTGTCTAAGGTAGGTTCTGGGGAATAAAACAGTGCCCAGAATATAATCTTTGTGCTCCAGGAGGCAGACAAATGAATAATTACAACAAAGTTGGGTAAGTTCTCATTTGGGAAGTGGAGGGCACAGAGGGACATATACTGTGTGATCACCTAAACCTATTTACTCCTTCTTGGTATTTTTTTAAAAGTTACTTTTGGCTTTCCAATATAATAACCAAGTAAAATGTAGCTGAACAAGTAGTTTTGGAGATAAGAGCATTAAAAAAAATGGATGAGGCAAATTCCCTTAGTAGCCAAGAGAGGCTGACTAGGATGAGGAAGTTTTAGATGTGCCTTCATGGTGGGAGATGGACCTTGTTTTTGACATGAAAATCATCAGGACCAAAGTAACACCTTGCAAGTTTCCGTTGCTCAGTGGGAATCAAAAGTTACTTGGGAAAGATGAGTTGAGGTTAGATACCAGATGTCATGGATATAAAGCACCTTTGAAAAACCATAGAAACCTTTTTCTAAAAGAAGAAAAAGAAGAAGCATCCGAGGGCTGCCTGGGCATGGTCAGGGATAGTGTGATAAGGGCTTTATTTGAGAGCATAAGGCATGGAGTTTTATTTTTAATCAAAGTTTCTACTGCTGAAAATCCATTTTGTTCACTAGATTCAGCCAGGTCAAAATTCAGACTGGGATTAAAAAAATTTTTTTTAAGGCTCTTTGAAGTTTCTGAAAAGAAGTCATAGAAATGTTTGTTTCAGAGATTTGACAAATTCGTGAAAAGACTGCTGTGAAGCTTTAAAATATTTCTGACTGTTCCTACTGCCTTAACTAGTGTTGGTGAATTAATATTATTTGACAGAAATTGTATTTCCTATGTAGAACTAGAAAACATTTCTACCCCTTTTAGCTATGCTGAAGAAGGCATTAAAATGACATATATCCTACCTTTTTGCCTTTTAATCAACTTTTAGACGTTTTGCTATTACCATATAAGTTACATGACTTTGGATACTGAAAGAAACTGAAGATAATGCCCCACTAGAGAATTACTTGAGCCATCATTTTGACAGGCAATCGCTTTCTGTTGTAAATCACAGTTATATTTTATGCAATAAACACCAGCAAACCAAATGAATAAGCAAATAATTAGCGGTTTGGCTTTTCAACCAAAAGAACTCTGTTAATTTCCTTGGATAATTATTTAGTTTCATGAACAGGCTCTTTTGATATCTTAACCTTTGTAAAGAACAATCTCATCTGGGCATGGTGGCTCAAGCCTGAAATCCTAGTATTTTGGAAGGCCAAGGTGGGCGGATCACTTGAGGCCAGGAGTTTGAGACCAGCCTGGCCAACATGGTGAAACTCCGTCTCCACTAAAAATACAAAAGTTAGCTGGGTGTGGTGGTGCATGCTTGTAGTCCCAGCTTGAGGCAGGAGAATTGCTTGAACTTGGGAGGTGGAGGCTGCAGTGAGCCAAGATTGTGCCACTGCACTCCAGCCTGGGTGACACAGCGAGACTCCGTCTCAAAAAAAAAACCAAAAAAAACCCCAAAACCCAACAACAACAACAATAAAAGAACAATCTCAAATGTCAAATTGTGGGTTATAAGATGCTTTGTTATTTGCATGGTAAATTCATTCTGAAGCTTTAATGTGTGTCGGAATCAACTTGGATGTCTAGGCTTCTAGGCTTCTAGGCCTCTATGAAGAGAGATTCTTAATTCAATAGATCTGCAACATGCATTTTAAATAACTACCTCTGTTGATTTTCAGGACAAGGGTCTGTTGGTCACTGTACTTACTAGCTTTCTGTTGTTGTGTAACCAATTACCACACATATAGTGGCTTAAAACAGCACACACTGATTATCTCATAGTTTCTGTTGGTCAGATGTCTGTGTATGGCTTAACTGGATCTTCTGCTGAGGGTCTCACAGGCTGAAATCAAGATGTCAGCTGGACTGCATTTCCATCCGAATGCTATGCATCTATGCTCACTCAGGTTATGGGAAGAATTCATTTACGGCTGTGTCCTGAGGGCCTTGGCGTCTTTCTGGCTGTCCACTGGAGGCCGTCCTCAGGTCCCAGAGGCCACTTGGCAGTCACTGCCAGGAGTCCCTCTCCACAGGCATTTCACAGCATGGCAGTGTGCTTCTTTTTGTTTGTTTGTTTTTTGAGATGGAGTCTGGCGCTGTCACCAGGCTGGAGTGCAGTGGCATGATCTTGTCTCACTGCAACTCCCCCTCCTGAGTTCAAGCGATTCTCCTGCCTCAGGCTCCCAAGTAGCTGGGATGATAGGCGTGCGCCACCATGCCCGACTAATTTTTGTACTTTTAGTAGAGAGGGGGTTTCACCATGTTGGCAGGATGGTCTCCATCTCCTGACCTCAGGTGATCCGCCTGCCTTGGTCTCCCAAAGTGCTGGGATTACAGGCATGAGCCACCGCGCCGGCCTGCAGTTTGCTTCTTTAAGGTGAGTAGGAGTCTTTCTGACCTCAGGGAGGGCCGTTTCTCTTTTAAGGGATTTTACCTCTTTAAGTCAGGCCCACCGAAGATGGCCTCTCCTTTTATCGATCTGGCATATTAATCATACATGTAAAATCCCTTCATGACCTAATCACAGAAGTGAAATCCCATCTGGTTCATGGTCTTGCCCACACTCAAGGAGAGGAGATTATAATGAGTATTGCACCTCATGGGGGTGGGTCTCTTGGGGACCATCTTAGAATGGTCCACAGCCATTCTTTTAGAAAGACAAAAATCACAGACCAGGCACAGTGGCTCATACCTGTAATCCCAGCACTTTGGGAGGCCGAGGTGGGGGGATCACCTGAGGTCAGAAGTCCGAGACCAGCCCGGTCAACATGATGAAACCCCATTTCTACTAAAAATACAAAAATTAGCCGGGCATGGTGGTGCATGCCTGTGATTCCAGCTACTCGGGAGGCTGAGGTATGAGAATCACTTGAACCCACGAGGTGGAAGTTGCAGTGAGCCGAGATTGCACCACTGCACTCCAGCTTTGGTGACACAGTGAGACTCTGTCTCAAAAAAAAAAAAAAAAAAAAAAAAAAATCACAGACTGCTAGGAACTTCTAGTGTGAGACTGGACTGACAGACATCGTCCCATAGATGTGGTTGGTACTTAATGACAATAAAATAAAAGTTAAGAATGCCAAGGGGATTCAAATGCAATGGATGTGTGTGGAAGAGAGCAGGAGATGAGTGCTGTGGGCCAGGTAAAGAGGGCCTCGGTTCTCATTTTCCCCTGTTTGTCCTAATCAGTCAAGGGAAGTTCTGTCATTTACCCTCTAGAAGCCTAAAGGGTAAGAAGAAATACTAACTTTAGTGGTGATTTCGGTTTTTCCATAGACATCCAAGGGCCCTCAATATCTGCTGGAAATGGCCTGTTTATTCCTGCCTCCTAAAGAGTAGTTACTATCTTAATTTTTAAAATCTTCAGGCCAGGCACAGTGGCTCATGCCTGTAATCCCAGCACTTTGGGAGGCTGAGGTAGGCAGATCACCTGAGTTCAGGAGTTTGAAACCAGCCTGGCCAACATGGTGAAACCCTGTCTCTACTAAAAATAGAAAAAAAAAAAAAATTAGCTGGGCATGGTGGTGCACACGTGTAATCCCAGCTACTCTGGAGGCTGAGGCAGGAGAACTGCTTGAACCCGGAAGGTGGAGGTTGCAGTGAGCAGAGATTGTGCCACTGCACTCCAGCCTCGTGACAAAGCGAGACTCTTTCTCAATAAGAAACAAAAACAAAAACAAAAAAACTCCACAAAAACTAATAACCTTGCTTACCTGTGGCAGAAGAAGAAAAGAAAGTAAGAAACTATGTGATGTGGTGGGAAGTGATTTTCTGGGAGACTGGGGAAGAGGGAGCCATTTTCCTAACTGTTCCTTCATAGTTTTAAAAATTTTAATCATGAAAGTGTATTCCTTATTCAGAAAATTAAATTTCAAAAACATTATTGAAGGAAATTTTCTAATTAAAAAAATGTACCAGGCCAGGCATGGTGGCTCACGCCTATAATTCCAGCACTTTGGGAGGCCGAGGCGGGCAGATCACCTGAGGTCAGGAGCTCAAGGCCAGCCTGGCCAACATGGCAAAATCCAGACTCTACTAAAAATACAAAAATTAGCTGGGCATGGTGGCATATGTCTGTATCCCATCCCAACTACTCAGGAGGCTGAGGCAGGAGAATCATTTGAACCCAGGAGGCGGAGGTTGCAGTGAGCTGAGATAGCACCATTGCACTCTAGCCTGGGTGACAGAGCAAGACTCTGTCTCAAAAAAAAAAAAAAAAAAAAAAATCCCAGGGAAGGTTCTACAGTATTTCTGTACCAGTGTTTGATCATCTTCATGGACAAGAAGCATCATTTTCTTGAATATACTATATCTCCCTTTCTGATTTATCTTCTTAAGCAATCACCCAAATTTCTCTTTAAATTGTAGGTCACCTTGGCTGGGCATGATGGCTCACACCTGTTATCCCAGCTATTTGGGAGGCTGAGGCGGGTGGATCACCTGAGGTCAGGAGTTCCAGACCAGCCTGATCAACATGGGAGAAACCCTGTCTCTAGTAAAAGTACAAAATTAGCTGGGCATGGTGGTACATGCCTGTAATCCCAGCTACTCGGGAGGCTGAGGCAGGAGAATCAGTTGAGCTCGGGAGGTGGAGGTTGTGGTGAGCCAAGATAGCACCACTGCACTCCAGCCTGGGCAGCAAGAGCGAAACTCTGTCTCAAAAAAAATTGTAGGTCACCTCAATTCAGGGCTTTGTATCAAAAGTAGAGATGTCTGTGAAACAAAAACTCAATTCTTAATATTAAAGCTAGAAAAACAAGACCATGGATCTCAGGAGAATGAACGAGATGCCATGATATAGGAAATAAAGTTTCATCTTCCACCTTGAAGTCAGCTGAGGATAATATTAGAGGAATTTTATAAAGTCACACAGTCATGAGCAGGAAGACAGATTAGAATTCATCTAATTTGTAACTTTGCTTTTTCGTAAAATTGTCCCTGAGATCAAAGACATCATTAATATTCTCCTTAGGGACATATTTCAACAAAATGTGATAGAATAAAATGTTTGCAGTTTCCAAACAAAGATTCTTTGCTTGCTACTTGACATTGGACTTTAAATTTGTTCTCTACGTTGTCTTCCTTAAGTATGCTTCAGGTCTTTGTGCCCAGGACGTGAGGCAAGCAGTTGAGAGAAATAAGAGAAAGGTGTTAGAGAGGTAGGCAGGAAAATTAGAGAGGGTGGAAAATCCCAAAATCCTTTCTAAAGGTGGAGCATGGTTCTCTTGCTACACTTACTACATTAGAATAAGCATGTCTCTTTTTGCTATTTACTAAATATAGACTAAAACAGTTCTCCTTCTTAAATAGCAGAGACCAAGCTGAGGCTGCCTTTGGATGAAGTCCAGGAAGTGCTTCCCCCAATACCAGAACTATAAGTTACTTCCACAGTGTATCCGTGAGATCAATATACACGGTGAGTGATTATTTGGCTTTATTGACTTTATTCATTATAAACACAGATAGATTCAAGGGGGCACAGTTGAACCCCAACTCCATTTCTGTCTGGTAGGAGGTAGAAAATGATGAATTTGCAAAGTCAGTTCATATGAATTAGATGACATGAAATAAAATGACTATTTTCTCCAAGATCTAGGAAGGATCAGTAGATGGATCTCTTAGTTTTTTAAACTGCTCCTGAGATGTTAGCTTATCCCTTGATCCTGTTTTTCCTGGAGTCGAGCCACAATTTAGTTAGACTATGAGAAAATAGAGAATAAGATGTGTAAAGCAAACTGCCTACTCCCCGATATTGAAATAAGAACTTCTCTAAATGTAACATCTGATAATCTAAATTAATGCATATTGATTTCCATACATTTAAGTCTAAAAGTATGGTCAAAAGTGTTGAAATTTTTTTCATTCATTCATCAAATCTTCCTTAAGTAGCAATTATGTTAAAGGCACTAGGAATAGCCATTGTAGGGAGTATAAAAATTATAATAGGGAAGGGGAGGGAAACTAGCATTTATTAGTACCCCTCTTATTGTGCTTTGTGGTAGTTGGTTATATCATTTACTCTTCAGAATACGTTGGTGGTTATCAGTCAAGGCACTATCAGGAAATTGATATTGTACTCAAATTGAATACTTTGAGAAGAGTTTAATGAAGGGCTATTAAGCCAGGATGTGGGAAAAACGAAAAGGGGGAACACAGCACCCTGAGACAAGGAGTAGTGGGGCCCTGCTACTGTCTTTAAGACTAAAGGGGAAAGAAACCCAGAGAAACAGAGACAGAGGCAGACATGCACGCATGTACACACACACACACACAATGTGTGAGGAGGGCTGTTTGACAGGAGCTGTGACATTTGCTCAAGGGACACTATAGCCTGCGGTCACCCTGAAAAGAGAGAATAACTATCCCAACTTTGGGAACTCTTATACACTGTTGGTAGGAATGTAAGCTAGTATAGCCACTATGGAAAACAGTAGGAGGTTTCTCAAAAAACTTAAACTAGAACTACTGTTCCATTCAGCAATCCCACTACTGGGCATCTACCCAAAGGAAAAGAAATCACGGCAGGGTGAGTGACTCACGCCTGTAATCCCAGCACTTTGGGAGGCTGAGGCGGGCAGGTTGCTTGAGCTTAGGGGTTCGAGACCAGCCTGAGCAACATGGTGAAACCCTGTCTCTACAAAAAATACAAAAATTGGCCAGGCATGGTGACATGTGCCTGAAATCCCAGCTACTGGGGAGGCTAAGGCGGGAGGATCACTTGAGCCTGTGGAGTTGAAGCTGTAGTGAACTGTGTTCATGCCACTGCACTCTAGCTTGGGAGACAAAGTGAGACCATGTCTGAAAAAAAAAAAAAAGAAAGAAAGAAACAGAAAAAGAAAATAAATCACTATAGCAAAGGGATACCTATACTCACATGTTTATTGTAGCACTATTGACAATAGCAAAGATATGGAATGGACCTAAGTGCCCATCAACAGGTGACTGGATAAACAAATGTGGTCCATATACACAATGAAACATTTGCTGTAAAAAATGAAATCATGCCATATGCAGCAACATGGATGGGACTGGAGGTCATTATCTCAAGTGAAGTAAGCCACGGACGAAAAGGCAAATATCACATGTTCTCCACTTGTAGATGAGAGCTGAAAAAATTGATCACATGGAAGTAGAGTGGAAAGATAGAGAACAGAGACTGGGAAAGGTAAGTTGTGGGGACAGGAAGAAGGGAAATGGATTAAAGAGTACAAACGTACAGTTAGGTAGAAGGATTAAATTGAACATCTGAAAGCACACTAGGGTGACTATAATTACACAAAAATGTATTGTACTTGGGCTACAGATATCCTAAATATTCTGACTTGATCACTAATCACTATGCATTATATGCATAGAACAAAAGTTAGCAGGTACCCCATAAATGTGTACAAACAACCCCAACTTTGCCACCCTTTCTTCCTCTAATGTGCTAGTACTCCCCCATTGACCAAACCCAGCCAGAGCTAGAGGGCACTAGAGCCCAGTGGAGGCAGTTATGTAAGTTGACCTCCCAGGGCACCAAGCAGGGTGGAAACGAGTAGAGGGCAGATGGGGAGAGACAGCCAAAGGGATCCAGCGTAGATGGCTCAATACGCCAAACTGAAACTAAGTACCAAGGATCTATCTGTGTTCAAGATTAAAGAGAGGCGGGTCTTAGTACTTTGGGTCTCAATGCAACCGGGGTCTGCTGTTAGCTCAGACATTCCTAAGTAGCGTATAGTGTAGTCATATGATTGTGTCAATGATATATTACTGGATATCATTATGCTTGAGACCTCTGATTCTGGTTCTTCATTCTGGGATGCTCATCTTTGCATCTGAAGGGTTCCTCTTTCTTTGTTCATTCATCAAATGATTTTGACCACCTACTGTATGTTGAGAATTCTACTCATTGGCAAAAACAACAATGTAGTCAATGGAGGAATCAGATTAGAGAACCCCTAATTCCAATAAAGACTCAAGTAACATGACAGAGGGATTCACAAGGGAAGAGAAGGCCTTGGGGAGCACAATAGAGAGACTCCTCCTTCAGAGGACATGATGCCTAGCGTTTAGGTATTCAATAAGGATTTATCGAGTGAATGAATAAATTCCAATTTCTATGTCTCTGTGCTAGAATCATGGAATGTTATAAGTGAAAGAAACTGGCATGAACACTTACACTTTCATTTGATAGATATAGAAAATAAACCAAACATATAGCAGCAGATGTTAGAGGAGACTCTAGGTTTCCTTGGTCCTAGGCTGAGAAGTTTGTTATCACTGAGCACATTGTCTTCTTAGGGATATAATGGGGGATGCCATCGCATCACACAGAATCAGCCCTGGGGTCACCCTGAAAAGAGAGAATAACTATCCCAACTTTGGAAACTCTTATACACTGCTGGTAGGAATGTAAACTAGCATAGCCACTACAGAAAACAGTATGGAGATTTCTCAAAAAACTAAAAATAGAACTACTGTTCCATTTAGCAATCCCACTACTGGGTATCTATCCAAAGGAAAAGAAGTCATGGAAGGGTGCGGTGGCTCATGCCTGTAATCCCAGCACTTTGAGGGGCTGAGGCGGTCAGGTTGTCCTGAAAGAGCCCTGAATCAGATACTTGAGGACATTTTTTGGTGGTCTTATAAGGCATAGTTTTAATAAACGGTTTTAAAATTGTTTTCTACCAGTTCTAATTCAAGTAACACTTAACAAAATGTTTGTGTGAATAATATTTTTTGCTTTTATTTAAATCTTCAGAATATCCCTGGGCACCTTGGACTGAGCCCTTTGAAGAATACTCATAATTTTATTTTGTGAATGAGTAGACTGGAAAATGTTTGGGTCCAGCTGAGGATGCACAGTTGGAAAGCAGGAGGAATGCTGACTGGTTGATGAAAACTAGCTTACGAGCATTCATTTGACCCATGAGATCAAGGGAACAAGAGTGTTTGCAAGAAGCCATTATGAGTCATGGAAAACAAGATGATGAAACCCATGGAAACAGCAAGAGAATTCCTACTCTTTCTCTTCTTAAAAAAATCTATCACATACAGCACAGAATGGAGTCAAGATTTTAATTTTGAGGAACCAAAAAAAAGGATCAAATATGAAAATGCTTTCTTTTATTGGGCCACATTGTAGGTGCTGATTTGATAATTTTTTCCTATGCAGATAGATTATTTCTATTTTGTAGATTATTTAAGAGGGTCTGGTTGTTTGTTTATACGTTTGTTTGCATTTATGAATCTTGCTGCCTTTTGGCACCAGGATGTTTTTAAAAAAATTCAAAGAGGCCGGGCGCGGTGGCTAATGCCTGTAATCCCAGCACTTTGGGAGGCCGAGACAGGAGGATCACAAAGTCAAGAGATCGAGATGATCTTGGCCAACATGGTGAAACCCCGCCTCTATTAAAAATACAAAAATTAGCTGGGTGTGGCGGCACGTGCCTGTAGTCCCAGCTACTCAGAAGGCTGAGGCAGAAGAATCGCTTAAACCAGGAGGCGGAGGTTGCAGTGAACCAAGATCATGCCACTGCATTCCAGCCTGGTGACAGAGCCAGACTCTGTCTCAAAAAAAAAAAATTCAAAAATACCAAAATAAAACGAATTTAAATAAAATACTTAAGTACTTAAATCTAACAGCAAAACGTTTCCTTTGATTCTTTTGGCTTTCGTATTTGTTATAGCCATTATTAATGTCAAGCATAATTATAGTTATTAATGACAATAAAAAAGCACATATAGACAAGAGGGCAGCTCTTAACATTAAAATATAAAAATACTTTTCCAGAGTTAAGGTGGATTAAGATCTCCTGGCCATCATTATATGGTTAAAATTGCTTATCTGAGTTGATTTACAGGGTTAACTGCAGGGTCAGATTTAATAATCAGTGATGGGGTTGAGGACATGCTACCCCAAAATATGGCACCTTGACAAACTGAATGTTTTAAGCTGAAGGATTTGAGAAAATGGCAAATTTCAAGTGGAATTATTACTCTGACCTTCCTTTGCCACCTTTCTCCCCAGAAGCAGGTAGTAAAACCTTTGCTGACCTTCCTCGAAAACACATCATAGGACCCTCATGTGAGAGGTGCTCTTCCTATATCCACAGAGGAAAGGCGGTTCCCTATCTCCCAAGACACAGGCACACAGAGGAGAATCTGAACAAACGGGCCCTGCTAAGTTTCCCTCCATTTATTCCTATTCGATCTAGTACTCCTTTTGCCTGATCATATTTCTCCAAGTCTCTCTCCATTCTTCATCAAACCTACTACTAAAAACACTCAAGTGTAACTGTTTCCTCTGATCTTCATTTCCTAGAGATAGCCCTTGTGTTATGTAGAATTTATTTAAATAAATCACTATGTTTTTCTCTGGTTAATCTTTTGTTATAGAGGATTCAGCTCCGAATCTAAAAGGGTAGAAGGAAAAGATATTTTCCCCTTCCTACATAAGGAATCTAACAGGCATGAATATTCCAGAGGTTTTTTTTTTTTTTTCTGGTATTCGATTATTTTTTTCTATAGATCACAAATTGAGATTCTAATTGTAAAATTTAGAGATTGAAGATTTGGCAAACGGAATTATAGTAGTCTCGCTTTTTCTTTTCTGTGTATCCCTAAATAATAAGTGAGTCAAACTCAGGTCTGGGATTTTTCAGCAGGCGTGTAGGGGTGCTACACCCTATGAGATATGGATATTATGCAACTTCTCAGAAGCAAAATTATTGTTTCCCTACACACTACCTCTTATGTTCTGACAAATGACTTAGAAATCAATGAGAACTTGGCTTGCAAAAAGCATATATTAAGCTTCGAGTCCAGTTAAATTGTGGCAGCTTTCAGGAAGCCAATTTCACCTATTCATTAAAATAATTGACTTTTAACAGATACTGTGAAGCACACGAAGATGTAGATGGCCTACACGGCCTACAGAGAATTTACACTCTGGCAGAGGAGACAGGATGTGTACGCTCTGGTGAAAATACTAGACACAATACGGTAAGCTAAGTGTCAATTGCAGGATGCAGGCTTCCTGCTGAGAATTTACAAGCCAATAGGATCATTTCCAGTTGGGAGGAATTAGGGCAGGCTTTTGAGCAGGGTTTTTGAAGATGGCTTTTCCTGATTTCTCAGAATCACCAAACCTCTCAAATATACACGTTCTCAGCCCCCATAACCCTTTTCATACCTATTACTTTGTCATTATTTTTGTGGTTACGAATTAATGTCTGGCTTCCTTTCTAGACTGGAAGCTGCATGAGGACACGGATCATGTCTGGTTCTGCTCACCGTAGTGTCCCCAACAGCTGGTAGGGTGTTTGGCTCACAGTAGGTCCTTTGTAAATATTTGTTGGGTAAAGAACTAGGCCGGGTGCAGTGGCTCACACCTGTAATCCCAGCACTTTGAGAGGCAAAGGCAGGAGGATCGCTTGAGGCCAGGAGTGTGAGGCTGCAGTGAGCTATGGTTGTACCACTGCACTCCAATCTAGGCCACAGAGTGAGACCCTGTCTCCGAAAAATAAAGACCTATTTATCAAGCCTTCACTCTACATCTGGCATGGGCCTTGTGTACTCTCATTTCTTCCTCACAATGATGCCTTGAAACAGGTGTCATTCTCTCTGAGGAAGCTGAGGCTAAGGGAAGCTCACCAATCCTATTAATTGATATGCTTCAATCTTTGGTTGGTCAGGCTGCAAAGCCTGTGCAGCTTCTACAATCTGCCCTGTGAGGTAGAGACAGGGCAAAGAGAGCAAAATGGATGGGAGGGTGTGCCCGAGAAGTGGCTCTGGCTGAGAGTACTGTCAAAGATCTCTTCAAGGAGTTCAAGGAGGCTGGGTGAACTGGGCCCTGGAAGAAGACATCTCACTGGAGTTGCTATGTGGTCACTGGTCCTGTGTGTCTCCCCTAGCCTGGCAGTTCTGTCCCCCTCTCCATACAACTGGCCCCAGTAACAACCAACCTGTGGTCCTTGGTGCCTCGTATGATTGATGGCTTCCCATCGACACCACTAGCTTTTTGTGTACCCTGCTTTCCAGTTGCTTCCAAACTTGACTTTGACCCACCCACACCCCCTCCCTATGACTTGTGGCTTAGTCCTGAGTTCGTGGCTCTCACTGCAGGCTTTCCTCCCCAGCTGTAAGCCACAGTCATCTCCTTGACCTCTGCATCCTGTTGAGCAGCCAGGTCCCTAACCTTCCATTCAAAGAATTCAGGTGTAGATTGAAGAGGGAGAGAGGAAACATGGCACCATGCAGGAGTCTTTTAGTCATTAAGCACGCAGTGGAATTCGAGTGACAGAAAGAAGAAGAGAAAGAAGAGAGGGTATGGATGGAGAATTGGTGGTGTTTGATAAGTGATTTGATGCAGGGGTGATAGTCAGGATAGGCAGAGAAAGAAGAGATGAGACACACGTGAAAATCTTCCAGACTCCTGTGTGCAGAAAATAAATATTGCCCAAACTTATAACTACTAGTTTTTAGTTTCTAGAAGAATTTTTATTTTCCGGAGGATTTCTGCCAAACTCTGTACTTTCATCCTAGCCTGAAGTTGTACTCTTCCCTCTCCTATACTCAGTCATCCCTGGATGGAACAGTCATTCAGACCACGTTCTCTTCCCTGCCTTTTTAATGATTGTTACATTTGCCCTTTCCTTTCATCTTTTTTTTTTTTTATTATTATACTTTAAGTTCTAGGGTACATGTGCATAATGTGCAGTTTTGTTACATATGTATACATGTGCCATGTTGGTGTGCGCACCTATCAACTCATCAGCACCCATCAACTCATCATTTATATCAGGTATAACTCCCCAATGCAATCCCTCCCCCCTCCCCCCTCCCCATGATAGGCCCCAGTGTGTGATGTTCCCCCTTCCCGAGTCCAAGTGAGCTCATTGTTCAGTTCCCACCTATGAGTGAGAACATGCGGTGTTTGGTTTTCTCTTCTTGTGATAGTTTGCTAAGAATGATGGTTTCCAGCTGCATCCATGTCCCTACAAAGGACGCAAACTCATCCTTTTTTATGGCTGCATAGTATTCCATGGTGTATATGTGCCACATTTTCTTAATCCAGTCTGTCACTGATGGACATTTGGGTTGATTCCAAGTCTTTGCTATTGTGAATAGTGCCGCAATAAACATACGTGTGCATGTGTCTTTGTAGTAGCATAATTTATAATCCTTTGGGTATATACCCAGTAGTGGGATGGCTGGGTCATATGGTACATCTAGTTCTAGATCCTTGAGGAATTGCCATACTGTTTTCCATAATGGTTGAACTAGTTTACAATCCCACCAACAGTGTAAAAGTGTTCCTATTTCTCCACATCCTCTCCAACACCTGTTGTTTCCTGATTTTTTAATGATTGCCATTCTAACTGGTGTGAGATGGTATCTCATTGTGGTTTTGATTTGCATTTCTCTGATGGCGAGTGATGATGAGCATTTTTTCATGTGTCTGTTGGCTGTATGAATGTCTTCTTTTGAGAAATGTCTGTTCATATCCTTTGCCCACTTTTTGATGGGGTTGTTTGTTTTTTTCTTGTATATTTGTTTGAGTTCTTTGTAGATTCTGGAAATTAGCCCTTTGTCAGATGAGTAGATTGCAAAAATTTTCTCCCATTCTGAAAGAGTATCAGCGATGGAGGATCAAATGAATGAAATGAAGCGAGAAGAGAAACCAAAAGAAAAAAGAAGAAAAAAAAATGAACAAAGCCTGCAAGAAGTATGGGATTATGTGAAAAGACCTTTCATCTTTATAAATCCTTTTCATCAAAGGCAGATAGGCCACCTTGTCCATGAAGTTTCCCCTGCTCACCCCAAATGGCACAATGTCTGGTTCTTTTTCTGTGTTTTTCTAGGATTTAGTCCTCTTATAATGGTACTTCTCACATCTTGCCTTGTACCACAGCTAGTTGTATTCATTTCTCTTTCCCTACCAGACTGTGAGTGAGAGCAGGAACCATATCATCTCCAGCTTCTGAGTCTCTGATGATAGGTACTCACTTCTCTCCAACCTGCTTCTCCCAAGCAATAATCATCTGGGTCAATGGAGTTAGCCAGACGTTGGCTGTAGATTCAGGTTATCTGTAAGGGGATGGAATTGGAGGCCCACACATCAGGGCCTTCTAGCACAATGATAATGTCCTTTTATAAACTTGGTGGCAGGTGTATGAGAGTTCATTGGGTCATGATTCTATATAGCTTACATAAATTTTAAAATGAACTTTAGTACCTACCTAATATTTAGTAAAATAAAATTTAAAAATAGACGAACATTGTACTGAATTGCATCCATCCTTACCTTCTCCCTCTGTCAGTAGATAACTTCTGTCTGTTTATCTCTCTCTGAACTATCTTCCTTTCCCTTTCTGTCAGACATTGTGGAATAAAGACTTAATTTTCTGACACAGTTTATTCTCATAATTTGATTCTGTTTACTTCCTTCTCTGTCTCCTTGTCTATTTTACTTCTTTTTCTGTCTACATATTTCTTCACCATCTCCGACTATTTTTACTACTCTGATGGTTGGCAATCTTAGGATAATGAGTGGAAAAGAGTTCTTAAATCTTGAAAATTTAAGTAAGGCGTATTACCAGATTAACCTAGAGTCATGAAAACTAAAATATACATTTAAAAAATCTTCTGTGAACTGGAAATTATATACTTTGGTAAAGGTTCTGAGTAGACTTTTTTTTTTTGAAAAGAAGACATTAAAACAGAAAAGTATGAAAAAATGTTCAACATCACTAATCATTAGGAAAATACAAATCAAAACCATACTGGGGTATCATCTCACTCCAAGTCAAATGGCCATCCTCAAAAAGACAAAAAATAACATAAATGCTGGAGAGGATGCAGAGAAGAGGAAACTCCTGTACATTATTGGTGAGAATGTAAATTAATATAGCCATTATGAAAAATAGTATGAAGGTTTCTTAAAAAACTAAAAATAGAACTACCACATGATCCAGCAATGCTACTACTGGGTATTTATCCAAAGGAAAGGAAATCAATGTATCAAAGAATTACCTGCACCCCAGTGTTTATTACAGCACTATTCAAAGTAGCCCAAATATGAAACCAACCTACAGATCCATCAATGGATGAACGAATAAAGAGAATGTGGTACGTATATGCATTAGTCCATTTTCACACTGCTAATAAAGACATACCCAAGACTGGGTAGTTTATAAGGAAAAAGAAGTTTAAAGTACTCATAGTTTCACATGGCAGGAGAGGCCTCATAATCATGTCATGGCAGAAGGTGAAAGGCAGGTCTTACATGGCAGCAGGCAAGAGAGAATAAGAGCCAAGCAAAATGGGTTTCCCCATATAAAACCATCAGATCTCATGAGACTTACTTACTACCATGACAACAGTATGGGGGAAATTGCCCTCCTGATTCAATTATCTTCCACTGGGTCCCTCCCCACGATGGAAGCTACAATTCAAGATGAGATTTGGGTGGGGACACAGCCAAACCATATCAATATACACAATGGAATACAATTCAGACGCACATACACACACACAAATAAAATTCTGTCATTCACAGCAATGTGGATGAGCCCAGAGGCCATCGTGTTAAGGGAAATAAGCCTGATATAGAAAGATAAATACTAAATGTTCTTACTCATGCAAAAGTTAGAAAAAATAGTTGAGCTCGTAGAAGTAGAAAGTAGAATTGTGGTTATTAGAAGCTGGGAAGGGTAGAGAGACGGAAGGATAGGGAGAGATTGGTTAATGGTTAAAAAATTCCAGATAGGAAGTCACTGTATAGTCACTACATGGTGGCAATAGTTAACAAAATGGTATTGAACATTTCAAAATAGGTAGAAAAGAGGATTGTGAAGGTGCCCAATACAAATAAATGATAAATGTTTGAGGGGATGGACATGCTGATTACCCTGATTTGATCATTACATATGTATCAAAATATTACTCTATATCCCACAAATATGTGCAATTATTACATGTCAATTAAAGAAAAGATACTTCATCTGCAAATAGTAGAAGGTCCAAGTGAAAGTAATTTAAATGATGAGAAGATTTATTATGTTATCTAATGGGAAATTCTAATGGAGTGCTTCCAGGGTTGGTTAATTCAAGACTCATATCATCAAGCACTCAAGTTCTCTCTTTTCTTTCCTCTCTGCCATCTTCAGATTGTTGGTGTTTGTGTTGAGGCTTCCCCTCTCATGGTTTCAATGAAAGATTATATTAAATGATGGGGCCATAGCACCAACAATCATCACATCCTTTTTATCTTTTTTTTTTTTTTTTTTTTTTTGAGACGGAGTCTCACTCTGTTGCCCAGGCTGGAGTGCAGGGGTGCGATCCCAGCTCACTGCAACCTCTGCCTCTTGAGTTCAAGCAATTCTCCTGCCTCAGCCTCTCAAGTAGTTGGGATTACCCACCACCACATCTGGCTAATTTTTGTATTTTTAGTAGAGATTTGGTTTCGCCATGTTGGCCAGGCTGGTCTTGAACTCCTGACCTTGTGATCCACCTGCCTTGGCCTCCCGAAGTGCTGGGATCATAGGCGTGAGCCACCGCACCCAGCCCAATCATCATATCTTTACACTATGATTTTTCTTTTTTAGTTACCTAGGCTGGTCTCGGACTCCTGGGCTCAAACATACTCCTGCCTCAGCCTCTTGAGTAGCTGGGATTACAGGCATGAGCCACCACACCTATAGCCACAATGTCCTTTATAGAAGTGAAGAAATCTTTACGAGAAGTCTCCTCCACCACCAGCAGATTTATTCTCATGTCAGAGCATCTAGAACAAGGTCACAGAGCCATCCTTAAACCACACAATGGCAGGGGGTATGGGATCATCATGACTAATTCCAACCAATCAAGATTAACCTGATTCTCAAGTTGGGGAGGAGAATTGACCATCAGAATAAAACCAGGGCTCTGCAAACACGGAAGAAGAGGAAAGTGACTCTTAGGTGCCTCTATGAATGTTCTTTCTCACATCCAAGGAGATGTGCAAAGAGAGAAACATTTTTTTTTATTTTTTTTTCTGAGATGGAGTCATGCCCTGTTGCCCAGAGTTGGAGTGAACTGGTGTGATCTCGACTCACTGCAACCTCCGCCTCCAGGGTTCAAGAGATTCTCCTGCCTAAGCCTCCCAAGTAGCTGGGATTATAGGTGAGCACCACCACACCCAGCTAATTTTTGTATTTTTGGTAGAGATGGGATTTCATCATGTTGGGCAGGCTGGTCTCAAACTCCTGCCCTTGTGATCTGCCTGCCTTGGCCTCCCAAAGTGCTGGGATTACAAGTGTGAGCCACCATGCCCAGCCAAGATAAACATTTAAAACAAAACACAGACTTGTGTTTTTTCCCCCAGAACAATCTCTTGAGGCACGTGAAGGCTGTTCTGCAAGCATGTGTCACTGTCTAACATTTTGAGATGGGTGGTCACATCTGTGTATGGACAGTGTTGTCATGGGGCCATTATCTCCATCCAAAGTTACATCCATTTTCAGATGGGCTGTGAAAATAGTCCATCAATTTTGACTTAGAAAAGTTCTATTAGTGTGTGGTATCACAAAGACAGATACAACATTTGTAGTAAAGAGCTGCCCAGTAGTCATTGCACATCTCATAATCATACCCCAGTGTCCTCTTAGGGAATCCCTCTCACACATTGAACAATGTCTTGGTGGGACTATTAATCAAGGGTTCTTGCCCACCAGCCAATGAGTGGCATGTGATTTGAGCTAGACTAATTTGACCCCTCTGTCTTAGGACTTTGAGTTTTGGATTCAGTGAGGTAAGGGTGGAAGAAATGAAGCTCATTCACTTCAGTAGCATAGTTCAGTTATTCCTGCCTCTAAACCCCAAACACATTCCCTATCCTCACCAAACTGCCTTGGTTCTAGTACTAGTCTGTTATGCTGTTAATGAAGACATATCCGAGACTGGGCAATTTATAAAGGAAAGAAATTTAATGGACTCACAGTTTTCCCTGGCTGGGGAAGCCTCACAATCATGGCAGAAGGCGAAGGGGGGGGGGGGCAAAGTCACGTCTTACATGGCGGCAGGCAAGAAAGTGTGAGCAGGGGAACTCTCCTTAATAAAACCATCAGATTTCATGAGACTTATTCACTATCACAAGAACACCAAGGGAAAGACCCGCCCCCATGATTCAATTACCTCCCACTGGGTTCCTCCCATGACATGTAGGAATTATGGGAGCTACAATTCAAGATGAGAGTTGGCTAGGGACACAGCCAAACCACACCAGTTCTGAACCTGGTTCTCTAGCCTTCCCTTTGATTCTGTGGGCTACCTGTGATATCCTTGCAAAAATATCGTTTTCCTGCTTACGTTTCCAGAGTTAGTTTCTGTTGCCTGCTGGATACATTTAACATCTATTTTATTTTATAAAGTCATAGGATGGCGGAGCTATAAGAAATCTTATAGATCTAGTTTAACTCTCTCATTTTACAGCTGAGGAAGCTGATGTCCCCAGCGGTTGAGGGTTTTACCCAAGATCACATCACAGAGGTTGTCAGTGATGGAACTTGGAAAGAAGACAAGGTCTCCTTTCCCCAGGGTAGTGCAGGCTGCTTTTTTTTTCTAAGTCCCTTTTTAGTATAAAGCACAACTTCTCTTCTTTTTTTCTCTCTCTCTCTGTGTATCTGCAATATTTAATAGGAGACAGTAACTTTAAAATCCCCCTTTTTCCCCTTAAACTGACAGTTTGCTTCGTGCAGTTTAAAGGCTTTTCAGAGATAGATCTCTCAGGGACTTGGTATCTGGCAAAGACAGGCACTAGTTTATGTCCCTATATGGAGCCTTGCTTCTTTCCAGCTATGTGTAAATGTTTATTCTCTTACGTGAAATTCATATTTGGAAAGGAAGTGGTTTGCCCTAGGGAAACATATCGGCTAGAGTTCTGAAAGTGATTATCTACCATTTCTAAGTCTGTCCCTTGTAGCTGTGTGTATTGGGAAAGGATCTTCCTTCAGTCACACTAAAGGATATATCACTGCTCTATTTTTTTAGTTGCTTTAGGGTAGCCATAGTTCATGCAACCACTGTAAAAAATAGCCCAAGGTTGGGATAGGAGTTGGGAAGGGAATTTATAACAGTATTGACTATGTGCCAGGTACCACATGAAGCACCTAGCATGTATTAATTAATGAATTCATATTCTCCTCACAAGGTTAGGAGGTAACTACTGTTATTATTACCCCTTTTTATAAGCGAAGAAATTAAGTAAAAGAGAGGTTAAGAAACTTGTTCAAGGTTACACAGCTTTTAAGTGGCAGGGTTAGAAGTTCAAACCCAGGCAATCTGGTTTTAAAGTCTGTGCTCTTAACCCACTGCTCTGTTGCATCTTAATCACTGAATCATGGAGGTAAAAGTGAATCCTTTTTGTTGAACTCCTGACCTCAAGTGATCCTCCTGCCTCAGCCTCCCAAAGTGCTGAGATTATCCTACCATGCCTGGCTAGGATCTTTTTCTTAGGAAAAAAAGATTGTTCAATACAGACAAATACCTTTTCTTTTTTTTTTTTTTTTTTTTTTTGAGATGGAGTCTCGCTCTATCGCCCAGGCTGGAGTGCAGTGGCCGGATCTCAGCTCACTGCAAGCTCTGCCTCCCGGGTTCCCGCTATTCTCCTGCCTCAGCCTCCGGAGTAGCTGGGACTACAGGCGCCCGCCACCTCGCCCGGCTAGTTTTTTGTATTTTTAGTAGAGACGGGGTTTCACGGTGTTAGCCAGGATGGTCTCGATCTCCTGACCTCGTGATCCACCCGTCTCGGCCTCCCAAAGTGCTGGGATTACAGGCTTGAGCCACCGCGCCCGGCCGACAAATACCTTTTCATAAACATTTCTAGTAGAGAGTTCTATATTGTGAATCTCTTGATCCCAACAATGCTTGGAAGGCCTACTTATAAACCGTATTCTACCACAAGTTCCCTACACAACAAACATTCTCTCATCTCTACCCATGTAACAAAGTACCTCAAAGAACTCAATTATTTGGTAGTTGTGAGAAGAATTGCACAGAATTAAGCCTTTTGCTTTGGATGCTCATAAAATAGGATCAATAAGCAATGTGTTAATTGATTTTTTAAGAGAAATTCTTTGAAGCCATGTCGAGATCCTCTGTGGTTAAAAAAAAAATATTAATTACAATACAGAAACACCCAAGCAATGATAAGAAAAAGTCGTGGACTGAGTATCTGGAAAGTCCCCTTTCTCTTTGCTGGGTTCAAAACACATTTTTCTACTTGAAATTTCCTGTCTACAGAGAGACAGGAAATCATCTCTATTCCATTTTTACTTTGGCAAACAATGTAGGGTTTCTTTTTAAGCAATTTAGCATTACAAAGTTCCACTATGTCAAACAAACAACAGTGCTTAATGATTACATCACAGTGAGATATTTTTCCTGTGTTAGTCTTTATTCAGGGTAGAAAACTCAGTAGAAAAAAAAGTATATTTAAAAAATTGTTGGCCAGGTGCAGTGGCTCACATCTGTAATCCCAGTTCTTTGAGAGGCTGAGGAGGGTGATCACCTGAGGTCAGGAGTTTGAGACCCGCCTGGCCAACATGGCGAAACCCTGTCTCTACTAAAAATACAAAAATCTGCCGGGTGTGGTGGCAGGCACCTGTAATCCTAGCTACTCCAGAGGCTGAGGCAGGAGAATCGTTTGAACCCAGGAAGCAGAGGTTGCAGGGAACCGAGATTGTGCCACTGTACTCCAGCCTGGGTGACAGAGCAAGACTCCATCTCAAAACAAAACAAAACAAAACACAACAAAAATTGTCTACTTTATTTCTACTAACTTTATTCTGACAATTAGACTCATACTAGAAGGAAAGTCCTCCAGGATTTACTAATTGTTGCTTCTTTATAGAAGAATTAGATCAATGTAAGCAAAAAAGACCTTTTTCAATGACACGTTTTAGTGCTGGCAATTTCATCAGAGACAGAAATCACACAGGGTGTATTCTAGAGACTTTGCTGATTGGGATGGGATGGATGGGGGTGTAGGCGCAGTAGGAAGGTATATTAGTCTATTATCGTATTACTATAAAGATATATCTGAGACTGGGTAATTTATAAAGAAAAGAGATTTAATGAGCTCATGGTTCTGCAGGCTGTTTGGGAAGTACAGTGGCTTCTGCTTCTGAGGAGGCCTCAGGAAACTACAATCGTGACAGAAGATGAAGGGGAAGTGGGTGTCTTACACTGCAAAAGCAGGAGAAAGAGATGGGGGAAGGTGCCACACACTTTTAAACAACCAGATCTCGGGAGAACTCACTCGCTATCATGAGAACACCACCAAGGGGATGGTGCTAAACCATTCATGAGAACTCTGCCCCATAATCCAATCATCTTCCACCAGGCCTCACCTCCAACATTGGGGATTACAATTCAACATGAGATTTGGGTAGGGACACAGGTACAAACCATATTAGGAGGTGAGAGAAGAAGAGAAGAGTAGATGTTGGAAATAAAGCTCGGAGTCGTAAGGAAAATGAGTACTTAGACAAAAGATTTCTTAACAAAGCAAAGTTACTTCTGTGCAGAGGGGTGCTTCTTGTTTGGCTAGTCACTACGAGAGCACACAGAACAAAGGAGAGTGAAAGTTTTTGTTCTTGACGTAAATTTTGCCCTTGTGCTCTTTTTTTATTGGCTGGGGTCAGATTGCACAATCTAAGCTAGACTTGATTGGCTAAACATTTGAACTTTTTCTTAGATAAGGTGGGTATATAAGGGAGAGAAGGGAAAGGGGGAAGGGGTCGTCTGCGGTGAGCTAGAGAGCTAGTTTTCTTCTTAAATAAGGAAAGGAGTGTGATTTAATGGCATCTCTAGTATAATTAACAGTAGATTATGTGACTTCTCTTGGGACCCAGTTGTATGAGCCCTGAATATGTAGGCCTGTCTTCCCTGGGGACCCAGGTTGGCCCACCTGTACCCCAAACAAGCTAGTTTCTTGCCTGTTTAACCCCAACACAATAGTTGAGCAGCGCGGAGACTCCTCCATCATCTTAGCACCCAGACCTCATTTATTAACAGTTTTTCCAGTGAAATTTAATGGAAATTTATTACATATTAAAGCCCTGGATGGTCTCCCTTTTGATATTAACATATTGCTGAAGCAAAGGTCTTTTATTTATCCATCCGTTTGTTAATACGACATCGAGCATATACCAGGCACAGTCCGATACCAGAGACAGATAACCCAAACAATTACAATGTAGTTTGGACAGGGGTAGGCTTGGTCTTAACTCCTTGAGGGACTAGTTTTATCCATCTCTAAATTACTGGTACCAAGCCATGTACCTGACATGAAAATTACTCAATAAGTGTTGATTCAATGAATGGAGCACTGTAGCAGCCCAGACAAGGGACACCTGAATCTACGTAGAAGACGGAAGTGAGGGAAGACTTCCTGGAGGAGGAGACACATCTGATACGGATAAGTTAAATGATCCTTACAGGATTAGTTAAAAGATAAGTTGACTGGGGTGAAGGGAACACATATAAAGCTACTTCATCAGTGATGTACAGAAAATGAAGCCCCAATTCAAGGTCTACACGTCCTCCAACACACACACACACTCACACACACACACTCACGTGCACATGACGTGTGGGTTCCTGACATTCAGGAGACAGAAGTACACTTTCTTTGCAAATAATAACTATGCCATTCTCTATTCCAAGGACATTTCAGTCATTAATGTGAGAGAGGTGAGCTTTGTGACGTTTGAGAATGTCAGAGTTCTGTAGGAGAAAATTGACAATACTGTGATCTATTGCAATATTTTTATACCATATAATTTGAGCTTGTAACTACTTAACCAATTAAAGATTAAGCAGGTAGTCCTTAAATGCTACTGCACAGCTGAAAGAATGATTTATTACTTTGGAATACAGGGAAGCCAGATTGCATTCAAAGAAAATCACTATGGGGAGCTATTAATCAGTGCTCTGAAACCAGGCTTCCCTGTTCGACCTGGAGAAAAGCTGCTCCTTAAATCCCTCTCTTGGAGAGTTCCAATGCATAATAACAAACTAAGTCCTGACGGTTAAGGAAAAACAAGTTTATTAATGGCTAAGCAAACACATTTTCTAGAAAAATCCATCGTGTTTTCTTTCCAGTTTTCCCTAAAAAGCAGTTCTTGAATCACCACTGTAAGAATACTGAGACAGAGGAGGACACGTGGAATTTCTTTTTTTTTTTTTTTTTTTGAGATGGAATCTTGCTCTGTTGCCCAGGCTGGAGTGCAGTGGTGTGGCTCACTGCAACCTCCACGAACCAAGTTTGAGCAATTCTCCTGCCTCAGCCTCCAAGTAGCTGGGATTACAGGTGCACGCCAACACACCCAGCTAATTTTTTACATTTTTGGTAGAGATGGGGTTTCATCATGTGGCCAGGCTGCTCTTGAACTCCTGACCTCATGATCCGCTCACCTCGGCTTCCCAAAATGCTGAGATTATAGGCGTGAGCCACCACGCCTGGCTGACATGTGAAATTTCATTTACTCTTTTGGGGTGGTACCCCAGCCAAATTAAAAAACAATCCAGTCCAGGATAAATTCCATTAAAGCCAGTTTCATTTGTGCTAATGATGCTATGCTGATTTTTTGAATGCATTGGTCTATGACATCAATACTATTGAATCTTTCAATTCATCTGAGTCCCTCAGGGTCTCTAATCAATGCATAGTAGTAGCTGCATGAGTTAAATTGCCACTCTATCGAGGTGAGAGGGCTCATGGTGCAAAGGATAACTCACAAGGATTTCCGAGGATTCTACACTGGAGTCTTGTGGGAGGTGCCTGAAAAGATAAACAGGGGCCGGGCCGTAAAGGGCGTTGTTTGGGCATCTTCCTGAATGATGGGGTGAGCCAGTGAAGGTCTGAAACAGAGGAATAACCAGATCTGCAGTTTCTGAGAGACTATGCTGACACTGCTGTCATGGATGATTCGGAAGGGAACTGAGACCTGTGCTGAGACCAGGCTGGTATCTATCATGCTAGTTTTCAGGAAGGATGAGAAGAAAGCGAAGCAAGACCGAGGCAATGGGATGCAGGAAGATACACAAGGGAGTAGTTAATAGCACTTGGAAACTGACTGTGTGTTGAGGGTGAGGAAAAGCAACAATCTATGGCCATAGCTGTGCTTCTGGCAGAGGCCACACTATACATCCAGCTCAGATAGAGAATAAGAGGAGAGGGAAAGAGGGTGAATTCAATCTGGATGTGTTTCGATTAAGTTTAGTGGGACACTTAAATACTGATGAACTGGGGTCTGGTAGGAAGTTGATGATAAAGCTGGAATTCAAGAGTGATGTCTGGGCTCCACGTAGAAATTTGAATGTCATCAGCACATAGTGGGTGGTTGCAGAAGCCCTAGATATAGCCAGTGGATTGCTTTGCTCAAGCTAATATATAATTTTGGATGAAAGAAGTGCAAAGTGAATTTCAAACTGATCTTTATTTTACTTGGGAAAGTGTACAACAGTTGTACTAAATGTTTGTGGACTGACTGGATGAACATATGGATAGAGAGGTGATTAAATGAATAAAAAGTATGAGTCCATGAAAATCAATAGATGTTCTCTTTTACTTTATCTCGTGACTTATTTCCATTTTAGCTCTGGCATGAAAAAAAAAAGGCAACATTTGGATGCAATACAAAGAGGTCTTTAAAAATCAAGGAGCCTTTTTTTTTTTTTTAAATTTTAGAAATAGGATTTCCCTCTGTTCTCCAGGCTGGAGTTCAGTGGTACAATCAAAGCTTACTGCAGCCTCGAACCCCGCTGGGCTCAAGCGATCCTCTCGCCTCAGCCTCCCACAGTGTTGGGGTTATAGACATGAGCCACTGTGCCTAGCTGCTTTTCATTTCTAAAGCCTACTAATTTCAGACCATTTCATATGTATTATTCCTATTTGGTACTGATGTCCTAGTAGTGACCAATCAACTGCTTCCTTTGCAGCAAACCCAGATGGAGATGACCAGCAAGTGACAGACCTGTTCAGCAAACAAACATGTTATTTTGCACATGACTTCCCTTGAATAAATGTGAACCTCCACTCTACAATCCTTGCCAGAGACCAAGTGGTTTTAAAATAAAGACAGATGTGTGATACCACGCATTGGCTTGTAACATCCATATCTTATATAAATGGCCACACTGTAGTCCCAGGGTCTGCAGAACAGACCAAGACTCCTTAGTAATCAATCACATCATTATCAAGGCAGTAAACAGGGAAGTGGAAACATGTCTTCCACTGTCATTGATGAAAAATTTTACCTTGACAGGAAAAGATATTTCGGAGCCTTCTTGAATCATTGAGGAACTGCTTAAAATGCACATTTGTGGTCTAAAATGTCCAAAATACTTTAACACCTCACTACAGGCACCAAATGGTTTGGGCAATAGCAAGTAAATCACAAATCCATTTTGTAGTTTGGGAAGGTCATTAGGACGCAGATTCATTATCTGCTGAGACTTTTTTGTTGCTCTCCATTTATTACTCTCCTTTGAGTGAAATGGAGCTGTGAGAGCACAGCAGAGACCTCAGTTCACTCAACCCTGACACATTACTGGTGTCTACAATTTCACTATAAATTTGGAGAGGGAGAGACAGAAATTGCAAATGCAGGGATTTAGATCCCCTTGTGCTGCATTTGTCAAGATGAGCAGATCGTAAACTGCCTCTTGCAAATGTGATATGCATCTGGGCATCAAGCTAATAATTCTGAACCACAGAATCATTCATTTGTGTGATGCTTCCCTCCAGAAGTTTCTGAAATTGCTTCTGTAGTCATTATGTATCCCAGAGCTGTTCAGGTTTAGTCTGAGGATTAGAGAGACGATCTGGCTAAGGAAGTGAGAAGCCTTTTTCAATGAGGTGGAAATGACAAAATTTTCTGTGCACATCATCACAATCTTTACAAATTATGCATTTGAAATACATGGTTTGGGCTTTTCTGAGGAAAGCAAGGAGAGATTTGTAGAGTCATCAGCTTTATGTTAGAAACTTACAGGCACGTTGATGACAAATAAATTCAAATCATTTAGACACTCTCATGGACACTTCTGGCTCTTCTAGTGAAAAACAATCTGTGTATTTTTACACTTTCTGCCTCTGGCAGGGCTCTATCCTTTTATCTCCCTGATCAGAAGCAATTTCTTTTGCTTCCTGTTTTGATTTCTAAAAATCTAGTTACGTTAAGTCATCCATTAATACGTTTCATTATACAAACATAAGTATTGCAAATAACATTGCAGTCCCTTTTGATTATTGTGAAATTCTGATGTTTTCCCCCACATATGGAACCCCCTTTCACTTCTGGTTATAAGCAATGTTAACAGTTTCATGTGTATCCTTCCAGATCTTCTAGCGGGGTGTGTGTGTGTGTGTGTGTGTGTGTGTGTGTGTGTACAAACATGTTATTGTAGACAAATATACTACAGTTTCTTTTTTTTCCACTCAATTACACATCTTGGAGCTGTCACTATGGGATCTATTCCATTCTTTTTATTTGTTTTTACTGTTGCATAATATTCCAGACGTTAACTTCTTTAGGGCTTCTGAATTTTCACTGCAGTCTACCTAACCCTGAAGAATCTTGAAAGACCCCTCAAACAGCGAATTCTTCAAAGTAAAAAAGAGTACATTGTATTAATTTTATTGGTCTTACTCATTTCTAAGCTTCCCAATCATACCCATATATGCTATACCACCAAATAAAATTAAAATGAGCACCATTACTTCATAGTTAACATTTCCTAATATAACTCAATCAAATATTTTCCCATGAATTACCCTATACTACAGCTACTTCCATTCTCTCATTCAGCATTTACAAATTACACACAGAAGACTTTGACCTATTTGGTTAATTCAACAAATAATTATCGAGCACCGACTATTTGCCAAGCATGTCTGTGAGTGCTGGGAATATGGTAACGAAGAAAACACAGAAAAATCCCTCCTCTCCTGGAATCTACATCCTTGTGCAAGGCACATAACAGACAAATCAGTGGGATATAAAGGATGTTAGACAGTGGTATGTCCTAAAGAGAAAAATCACGAAGGCAGGACAGGTGCTTTATTCAAAAGGTGGTTTTTGAATAAACACCTTCAAGAAGCGAGGGAGGAAGCCGATTGGATGTCTGGAGGAAAAGCCTTCCTAACTAAGAAACCCTGTGGGTACAAATGGTTTTTTTCTGACAGAGAAAAGGCCGGAGTCTTTCTGTCCTGCAGTTCATCATTTGGGTTCTTGTCCTTTATCACTTCCCACCAGTGGAATTTTTTTTCCTGAGGAGAGTTGACTAGAACTCTCCTGCAGAAATGTCAAAAGGGGATCATATTTTTCAAGGAGAAATGAATCACTCAACATACAAGGTTTATAACATGAGGGAGACCAGGGCATATAGGGCACCCATTTTCTCCTGGGATCAGGGGTGCTGGCAGGAGAAACGTGGCTGGCTCTCTGACAGACAGATTTGTGGAGTAATCTGTCTCTGCTTGAAGCCAAGGACAGAGAGCGGGGAGGGGGAGCCCAGATATTAGCTGAAAGAGGGGAACTCAGCCCCAGGAAAAAATGAGTAAATTTTCTTCTTTACGACCAGGTATCTGCTTCTCCATGGCTATGTCTCGAATTCTATATACTGCTTGGATATAAATTCCGGCTTTTCTAATTCTTAGTCGGATAATCACAGGCAGATCACTCAATCTCTCTGAGCTTCATTTTCCGTCTGTAAAATGGAAATGACAATAATAGTAGCTATCTCCTAAGGTTGATATGGAGGATTAGATGAGATTGTAGAGGTAGAGGCTCTATACTTCGTGTCTGAAACACAGCAAATAATCAGTAAGTATGCCACCATCATCACATCACTATCACCACCACCGCGATCATTGGTTCCTGGGCTTAGCAGGAAACAAGCTCAGGGGTACAAAGGTATTATTCAGTACTTCTTTAAACATCCATCAGTATCTCACAGGGCTTGGTACCGAAGATTTAGCTTAAAGGCTGTCTAGATAAGTGAAAAACTCCATGCTTCAGGAAGGTAGTAGAGGGTTAAGGATTTTCAGGAAGGTGGTAATGTACAAATGGGCTTCCTTGGCACCAGAGAAGGGGAAGCGAGAAGGAAATGGAGATGTTTTTGTGATATCAAAGTCACCTGTGAGACAGGATGCTGTGTTGATGATGACCGGGAAACTGCTTGATGTAAGTGTCTGTGAAATGATGAAGAGGCCTGTGGTGAGAACCACCCAGGGGCCAAATGACCTCGCGTGGCTTCATTCTGTGTCTCTTTAGTCTCAGTTTGTTCTCAGTTGCATGGAAACAACCAAAGCTGACAACCAAACCTTTCAGCTACAAATCTACCTCACAACTCAAATCTACCTCAGAGCTAATCTAAGCATTCAGGTGTCTCTAAAAATAGCCATGTTACAGTTCTGTTTTGTTGGGAGGCTCTAATAGTTTAAAAACACTAGGTAGTCAGGCTGAACGGACCTGGGTTTGAATCATGGCTCTTTTTTTTTTTTTTTTTTTTTACTAGTTGTGTAATTCTGGATGAGGTAGATAATGTCTCTGGGTCTCAATGTTCTCATTTGTGCAGGGAGATGAAAATAATATCTACCCAATAGGGTGATTATGGAGATGAAGTGGGATAATGCAAATAAAATCCTCAGCACAATGCCCAGCACACAGTAAATGCATGTTAGTGATTATGACTGAATCTTTTGTACCAATTGTTTTGTGGTTAATGGGGAAATAAGACAAAAAAAAAGTAGAGGAAGAGAGGGGAAATAAGAGATATGGAAAAGAGGGGCAGGATGTTAAAAGCTGATCCTGGAAGACAGGTACTTGGTGACTGTCAAAAAAAAATATCTTAAGAGAGAAAAAGGATAAAGATGGCAGAGACTCAGAGGCAGAAGCTCAGCCTTGTTTTTTGCCCAGGTTTCATCCATCTGGCCTTGGCTTCCACGCTTGCTTTTGCTTCCAAGTGGCAGCTTCCAAGCCTCGTGGTGAAACCCAGGGCAGGGAGATAGAACATCTCTGGATCACCCTAAACTTCTGCACTCAGTGAAGGCATTTAAGAAATAAACATATTCTTCTTTTGCAATATAGAATTCCTTTGAGACTAATACAAGAGACAATCCTGTCAAGTGAGTCAGCGGTGACCACAGGCTGATATAATCCAATTGCGTTTTGGCTGACAGCTCAGGCGGAGAAAAATTCACTCTGATCCAAAGGTAAATGTAGTTTAAATCCCAACACAAAATTCATAATCAGCTTCTATTCCTGGTCTATGATGACCCCAGACACCAGAAATAGCAGAAATACCATTAATACATTTCCTACTGTTTGGGGTGTAATGACTTAATCATTGCTAAAGGTAAAATGTCCAAAGGGTAGAATAATTCAGATTATTTTCAGGGTCTAAGAAAAAAAAAAAAAAAAAAAAAAAAGGGCCGGGTGCAATGGCTCACGCCTGTAATCCCAGCACTTTGGGAGGCTGAAGAGAGTGGATCACATGAGCTCAGGAGTTCAAGACCAGCCTGGCCAACATGGTGAAACCCTGTCTCTACTAAACAAATACAAAAATTAGCTGGGTGTGGTGGCGGGCACCTGTAATCCCAGTTACTCGGGAGGCTGAGGCAGAATGGCTTGAACCCGGGAGGCAGAGGTTGCAGCGAGCTGAGATTGCACCACTGCACTCCAGTCTAAGGGACAGAGTGACGGTGCGTCTCAGAAAAAAAGAAAAAAGAAAAGAAAGAAGAAGGAAGAGAAAGAAAGAGAGAGAGAGAAAGAAAGAGAAAGAAAGAAAGAAAGAAAGAAAGAAAGAAAGAAAGAAAGAAAGA
>NC_045436.1:147359850-147373364 GCF_002776525.5 Piliocolobus tephrosceles
AGAAAGAAAGAAAGAAAGAAAGAAAGAAAGAAAGAAAGAAAGAAAGAAAGAAAGAGAATGGTGTCTCTCCTCAGAATTGGATAGCAGTAGATATTCTAGTGCAGCATCCAGTACGGATGGACATACAGCAAATGAACATAAACTTGCGTCAGTGATGAGATAATCTAGAAAAATAAAACACATGGTTAACTATGTCTTTTTTTTTTTTTATGGGAAGAATGGCTGGTCTGAATACACTCCTGTGTTATTACGAATTCTAATCAACTACAAAACCAGAGCAAAATTGAAGCTCTAAAATGGATTTTCAGTATGATCTGTTCTGATGAGCCTTTACAAACACAGTAATTTAAGACACCAAGTTGAAGCCTGGATCTGCATATCAAAATGTAGGGCACGCTTACTTAGGAGGAAGCTCAGAGGGCAGTTTTTACATTATAGAAAAACTAGCTTGACCCTGAAAAATAATTGCTTTTATAAAAAATTAAATATCATTTGAAGTCATGTATTATGATCAACCCCATCTGTTCAACACACACACACACACACACACATGCGTGCGTGAACACACACACACACGTTTTTAGGAAAGATGAGAAAGTAAATGTTCATTTCAAATTTTTGCTAAATTGCTTCCCTGAGATGTTATATCCTGGACCTCCAGGATGGCTGTGATTGGAATCTGTCTGCCCTTATTTCTAACATGAAAACAGCATGGCCCGCCTGTGCAGAAGGTGACTTTCCAGGTATTTAAGCACCTTGGGGAAGCTGATCTCTACAAACCACTAAGGAACGCTCTTATTTCCCTATTCAGGCCTCTTCCTTGTATTCAGCACTTTCCTTCAGCCTGCCCAAGGCTGGAACATCCTTCATCCCCTCTGAGCCCTCAGCTGAGGCCCATAGTTCCTTCGCTGGTACTGCTGAGGCTGTAGCACATCCTCACTCACCCCTGCCAGGGCCTCTGCTCATCACACTGCTCATTTAGCTATGAGTTTGATGTGCAGCCCAGGGTGACACGCGGACTCTTCTCGGTGGGGTACAATATTTAAGCTAAGGCCTGTGCTTTAAGATTTGGGACTCCATTTTGCCCTTTCGATCTGTCTGTATCAATACCTGAAAGCAGTTTTTCTTGAACTCATTTTACTTCGAATTTGAGATCCAGTTTTGATGCTTCTTATTAAATAAGGCCCAGGCACAGGCCCACATTCATTATTTAGACTAGAACTTATTTTGCACTTGATGTTAAGAAAAAGCTGGCACGCTTGTTCAGGGTAATTGCATAGAATGAAATGAACCCAATTTACGTAAAGGATTATTGAAGGAATAAAAAACTTCCAAGGTAAGCCTGTTAAATCATTCATTTAGTAACTGACTGACATTTGCACAGATCTGGATCCTGCGCTTTGCCACGTTTTAAAACAAAGCAAAGAAGCAATTATTTAAAAGTGATGGTGAAAAACAGTATTGAAAGAAATCCTGGAGGGTGGATCTATTTTAAGTGATTATTCTCTCTTATATAATGTAATTTGCAGACTGTGGAACTAGGCCCAGGGAATCATCTCTCAGCCTGTCTTCACCTGGCAACCTTAGACATTCCAGCATTAAAAGGTAAGTACAATGCCAATGACATCAACTACTTCCTTTTGAATAGTTATCTCTTATTCTTTTGAACATTTATATTTCATTTTATCATTAAAGTTTTTGCTATGGATGCACTACACAGGTGCCTTTAGGCTTAAAGTCTAAGTCTGGGATTCTAGCTCCTTGAAAAATACTTATTCCCTTTTTTTCTCTCTTTTTATTTTTTTAATTGAGACAGCATCTCCCTCTGCCACCCAGACTGGAGTGCAGTGGTGCATCATGGCTCACTGCAACCTCTGCCATCCGGGCTCAAACGATTCTTGTGCCTCAGCCTCCTGAGTAGATGGGACTACAGGCACGAGCCACCATACCGGCTATTTTTTTTTGTATTTTTAGCAGAGACAGGGTTTTACCATGTCGGCCAGGCTGGTCTCGAACTCCTGACCTCAGGTAATCCGCACACCTCAGCCTCCCAAAGTGCTGGGATTACAGGTGTGAGCCACTGCGCCCCACCACTTGTTTCTCTTTTACATTTCCAGTTAATGTCTAAACCCATCTGATGCAAAAAACAAAACGACAACAAAAAACCGATGTGAAGAAATTGTAAAGCTAAATCATTTCCTCTGCTCTACACATGAAAAGTCTAAAATTGATGAAGAGGTAACTGTAACATTTTCATCAGTTAATCATTCTCTAGACTTAATAACAAAAGCATTTCTGGCAATCAGAAAAGGGGGACAATCTTTAATTGATTTCTCAGGTAATTTTTTTCCAGATTGTACATAAAGTGTTCTTATGTTTTCCATTTGGATGTTTCAGGAGACATACAAATGAAATACAGTACATAGACAAATGAAATGCTAATAAGAAGTAGGATATTAAAATATCCCTACTTTGCCTGTATGGAACGAAGTCAGTCTACTCCATCAGGGGAATCAAAGCAAATGTGAACAAGAGGTTTCCCCCTTGCAAAACTATGAGCTTCATTTGCCCTGGAGGGAGCTGCTAGGCAAGGCTTCACATGACAGTGCCTGTAGGGATGTCCATGGGGCTGTGAAGCAGGTGTATTCCATAGAACACGCAGCTGCAACGAAGGTGTGGAGCTCAGGAGAAGCAGCCACTGACAGTGCACCTCCTGGCTGCATGGTCTTCTGTGCAGCCTCTCATGGATCAACATACCAGTTAGTTAAAACACACATCAGTCTTTTCTGTCCTTCAGCAACGATGATGATATTTGTCACCAGCGAGTGTGATCTGTGAGGCGATTTTAAAATGCAGTCCTGGGATTCTACTGTATTGAAACACCTTTGATTTTTCTATCTGAATACTTCCAAGCTTTGTAATTATGCCATCATGTGCTTGTGATCATAAGAAATTAATTTTAAACTAAATACTCTTCAGTATCCCTTTTCATATATATTTTCACCTCATATATATAGTTCGGGATAAAATAGTGTAAAAAGTATAGGAAAATACAACAAATTAAAGGGTAGGACATTAAAAAAACCCACGAATTTACCTTGTTCTTCAAAGTTTTTAGGGTTTAAAAATTTATTGGTATTTTAAGCCAGTGGTCCCCAACCTTTTTGGTACCAGGGACCAGTTTCACGGAAGACAATTTTTTCACAGACTGGCAGTAGCAGGATGGGGGTGGGGGATGGTTTCGGCATGAAACTGTTCAACCTCAGATCATCAGGCGTTAGATTCAGATTCATCAGGCATTAGATTCTCACAAGGAGCACACAACCTAGATCGCTCGCATGTGCAGTTCACAATAGGGTTCACTCCTATGAGACTCTAATGTCGCTGCTGCTGATCTGACAGGAGGTGGAGCTTAGGTGGTAATGCAAGCTATGGGGAGCAGCTGTAAATACAGATGAAGCTGTGCTCACTCACCCACCACTCACCCCCTGCTGTGTGGCCTGGTTCCTAACAGACCATGGACTGGTACTGGTCTGTGGCCGGGGGGTGGGGACCCCTGTTTTCAGCAGTTTAAGAATTATTCTCTTTCAGAATATCTACCTCTACTGGGATAAGATCATGTTTCTTTACTGTGAGCACACAGTAGGTGCTCAATAAACGCTTGTTGCAAGAATGAATGACTGGCTGGGCGCAGTGGCTCATGCCTGTAATCCCAGCACTTTGGGAGGCCGAGGTGGGGGACCATGAGGTCAGGAGATTGAGACCATCCTGGCCAACATAGTGAAACCCCGTCTCTACTAAAAATACAAACAAAAAATTGGCTGGGCATGGTGGCGCATGCCTGTAGTCCCAGCTACTCAGGAGGCTGAGGCAGGAGAATCACTTGAACCCAGGAGGAGGAGGCTGCAGTGAGCCGAGATTGTGCCAACGCACTCCAGCCTGGTGATAGAGCGAGACTCCATCTCAAAAAAAAAAAAAAAAAAAAAAAAGAATGACCATATGTTCCTTTTTTTACCATAATAGGTAAAATCCATAAGTAGTGTTATTTTTGCCTGTGACATTTATGTAACAAAACAAAGTTCAGTTTTAGAATTGATTTAAAGTAATACTATAAGAACAGAACATTTAAAGGTTGAAATTTAAAGGATTAAAAAAAAGCCTAAGGTCTGCCCATGAATTTCTAAATACAGCATGCTTAACCAGGAAAATGAACATGAATATCTGTAAATAAATTTCAGATGAAAGGAAATTTTCAATATAAGCCGTGTAAGTTTAAATTAACTTAAAGAAAACACAATTGTTTGTAAAAATAATTATACACACTGAGAGAAATGATAACTCTCTCTAAATTTGCATTCTCAATATTGTCTGTGCAAAATTGCTTGTAGTGTCCTCAAATGGGTGTCTGTGGCCAGGTGCACAGAGAACACCCCCTTAAATGGTACATATTGAGGCAAGGCGGCCAGCTGTCTCCCTTAACTAGATGGAGTCTGGCCAGGTCACGGCTGTGCTTTCAAACAACTGGTCTGGATATGTGAGACCTGCAGAACAGGCAGCAGCAGCTGGAAGGCATCCTGTATGTACGTCGTGCTGTTGCAGCCCTGCGAGAGGAGAAAAATGAGATTGAAGGGTTATTTTCATAGTTCAACCTTGACAATTCTTCCAATTGGATAATGTCCCCACTCTTCAACCCACTCCCCAATACTGGATTGTATTTATCTTGCAATGTTAGTGCATAAAGCAAGTGTAAACACATGCTTTTGGATGGGGCATGTCCAGCTCTCAATTATCTGTACTAACAGAGAGAATAATTTACTTGAGATGAGGCAAATCATTTTCATGGATTTTTTTTTTTTTTTTTTGCGATGGAGTCTTGCTCTGTCACCAAGTTGGAGTGCAGAGGCACGATCTTGGTTCACTGCAACTTCCGCCTCCCAGGTTCAAGCGATTCCCCTGCTTCAGCCTCCCGAGTAGCTAGGACTACAGGCGCGTGCCACCACGCCCAGCTAATTTGTTTGTATTTTAGTAGAGACAGGGTTTCACCATGTTGGCCAGGATGGCCTTGATCTCCTGAATTCGTGATCCACCCGCCTCGGCCTTCCAAAGTCCTGGATTACAGGCGTGAGCCACTTCTATGGACTTTTAAGATCCATCAGTGTGTGTACATTTTTGGCCCAGGGTATTTCCCGTCTTATCTATCCCTTTCCCAGATCAACCCTACCGCCCTGAAATAACACAAAAACATAGTATGAAGGAGGTCAGTTTGTCCTACCCTACAGATCGATAAATAAGAATCGTCAACATAAAGCTAACTGGAGATATCATTGGGCAGTTATTCACAGCAAATTTGAACACTGTTATCCTCCTATGCATGGTACTCCTGCTTGGTTGGCATTGCTGACATTATTATTCCTGTTTTGTGGTGCACTAACACACAGTATTGGATGGAGAGGCCTTTTAAAGGCTAGGGTAACTAAAACATGTGAAAACATCTATTGGGGAAACAGAAAATACATTTGACCTCACATTCCTCATACCTGACATGGTAAGTTAATTTTATGCCTTCTGGGTGGCCAAGGGAGAGATTTTTCTTGTACCACATTCTGCCTCTGACTGCCAGGGTTTTCTCTTAGCTGTGTCTGTCCCTCCAAGGCCTGCCCCTACAGCTCGTATTCCTTCTGGCTGATGCCATCCTACTGTGAGCTGCATCCTAAACAATAATATTCAGTGCCATCACTTAGTTATTTCTGTACCTTTGTCGTTTTCCTTAACAGTAAGGTGCAAGTCCCCCAAACAATGCTATAAATATGTAGGTAGTTGATATGGTTTGGCTGTGTCACCACCCAAATCTCATCTTGAATTTCCCACAATTTCCACATGTTGTAGGAGGGACCTGGTGGGAGGTAACTGAATCATGGGGGCAGGTCTTTCCCATGCTATTCTTGTGATAGTGAGTCTCATGAGATCTGATGGTTTTATAAAGGGGAGTTTCTCTGCATAAGCTCTCTTGTCTGCAGCCACGTGAGATGTGCCTTTCACCTACCGCCGTGACTATGAGGCCTCTCCAGCCACGTGGAATTGTGAATTCATTAAATTTCTTTCTTTTGTAAATTGCCCAGTCTCGGGTATGTCTTTATCAACAGTGTGAAAATGGACTAATACAGTAGCCCTCCTGAACTTTTGTAATTTCCAAATTCTGCAATGGACAGCCACCTCAGAGAGCAAAATCCTATGATGTATGCATCGCCCATGTTCAAACTTAGCTTGTTAACACCTTGTGCCTTCAGCTAGGTGCCCTGGGCTGTGACTTATAGTTTAGCCCATAACAGAAGATTTTCCTCTACCAATCTTCTACCTTTCCTCTACAAGTAGAACACAGTGCCTATGATTCAAGAATGAGAATTCTTCCTGGACCGCTTTTCTTCTCTCTTAGGCGACCGTTTCTGGCAAAGACACAGCAGTGTTGGTTGGGACAGCTTTATGTCAACACAGCTGATGCTGCACAGGCCTAGTGAGCGGGCAGCTCACAGAGTGAGAAGGCACAGAGGACGGTGCCCTTGTCATTGACAGGGCATAGGCTAAACATTCTCCTGGTCATTGTTGCCAGCTTGGAGATTAGACCCAGCTAAACCAAAGGTTATTCTAAATCGAAGGAAGTGCCCATTTTTATGAAAATCACCGATGAGCAATAACCCCTCATCGCAGCCAATAATCACAGTGTTAAATCTAGTGTCAAATTTGGCAGCAGAAATCTGCTTCTGCTGGAGCAAACAGTGACGGAAATAATGTGCAAGCTTAGCGTTTCTTTTTATAATCAGGAACTCTTGAAAATTAGGTATTGTTGCTTCATCAGAGGGTTTACAGCTGGTTGAGCTACACAAATATACTCAAAACAGACTTGATGATGAGATTCAGAATTGCAATAACATTTGCTGTGGGGGAGAAAGACAAAAGAAAAAAAAAAGAAGAAGCAGTTCTAACATTTACTTTGATTCAGAAGCACTCTCTCTCCAGAGACCACTTACCTCTAACAATACGCTACTGAGCATGGGGTTGAGGACCTCGGCCTTCTTGTTGCTCTGTGGAATCAGAAGTATGAAATTGACAGATTAGTGCTTGTACTACAGGCTTGCCACTTAAAATGTAATACACTGACTTTGTTGAGGGATCTCCTACAGAGGAAGAGGAGGGGAAGCAGAATGTTTCCTACAGACCAGGCTTCATACCTGCTGCTGCACCCTTTTAGTCTCATTTAGTTGCAACAGAAATCCTAGGAGGTAAGCAGGTATCATGATAACCCCAATTTAAAGAGGAGAAAATAGGGATCAGAGAGGCTGAGTAACTTGCTTAAGGTCACATAGCTAGAAATTGAAACCGAGACCTTTTTCACGATGTAAATTCCATAGCAGGTCTGGGATAAGAGTGAAGCGAGGGAGGCTGAGTTGTGTAGGCAGAGGGTTGGATGCTGTCTTTACTTAAAATTTTGATATTTTGATGATCATAATATTTTGGCATTGTTATTTTAAAATACATTTCATTAAAATATCTATCTAGATTCCTGAGGTTTTTTTCTGTTTCTTTTTTGGGCCCCCTTCCATTTTACAGCTAAGTCCCTCACTCACCTAACCTAGTCTAAGCCCTGGTCTACTCTTTTTTTTCTTTCTTTCTTCTTTTAAATGCAAACATAGGAACTTGGTTATAGGGCATCTTCTAGAAGAGCAGCAAAATTAAGACATTCTTAAATACAACTTGAAAACAGGTCTGCAGATCTACATTTGAAAAACGCAAATATATGTAAAGCACAGAGTGCAGTGCCTGGTATAAAGCAGGGGCTCAAAAAGTGAAAGGCAGGCCAGGTGTGGTGGCTCAAGCCTGCAATCCCAGCACTTTGAGAGGCCGAGGTGGGTGGATCACCTGAGGTCAGGAGTTTGAGACCAGCCTGGCCAACATGGTGAAACCCTGTCTCTACTAAAACTACAAAAAAATTAGCTGAGTGTGGTGGTGGGTGCTTGTAATCCCAGCTACTCAGGAGGCTGAGGCAGGAGAATTGCTTGAACCCGGGAGGTGGAGGTTCCAGTGAGCTGAGATCGCGCCACTGCACTCCAGCCTGGGTGACAGAGCAAGACTCTGTCTAAAAAGAAAAAATGAAAGTGAAAGGCAGAGTTGATATCATTATCTTTGCTTATGCTATTGGTCTATCAATCAATAGTCTTCTCTATCTAAGAGTTCAATCTACTCTTAGACCATAAACCATTAAAGGGATTGGAGAGAGAGAGAGGGCAATCTTAATAAGTTAGCTTCTCTTACAGTATCTGGAAGAGTTCAGAGTAAACAAAAACACATAAATTAAATATATCTTCCCAGAGCAGCCCACTTTCATTGACGTTACTCTACTGACGGTGAAGTAATGTCTTCCTGGGGAAATCATAATGGAGTCTTGGGAGAAACCTCTTTAAAAACCTAGTCATTTTAGTAAGTAACCAGAAAATCCATTATGGTATTTGCTTTCATGTTTATTTGATTATCAATAAACCTCTAAAATATAATCAAATGAGGGCAATAAGATGACAATGGTTTTCAGAATCAATGAGGTGTGCAAGCAATTTAAATAGAGTCTAGAGAGCAATATACACTCATTAACTTCAAGTTATGAATAATGACTGCTTTAGAGAACAGAAACACTGACTTGATGTAAATGATTCATCACAGCACAAGATCGGAGGTACTGTTGTGGTGAGATGGTCTTTCTAAATTCTATTTTAGATTCAAGTTTTTCTTCCCCATAATGATAAACTGTGTAGTCCCAATTTTGTTCACGCAAACACTTGTACGTGTGTGTGTATATAAATATATGTAAGTTCAAGTGCACAGCCATCTGCTACAGCCTTGCTACATAAACTATGGACCATGGATCAGGAACATTGTCATCACCTGACTGCTTACTAGAAATACAGAATCTCAGCCTCATCCCAGACCTACTGAATAACAATCTTCATTTTAACAACATCTCCAGGTGATTCATGTGCACCTTAAGGTTTGAGAAGCACTGTGCTGGGATACAATATGTGAAAAGGAATGAAAAGCAATATCATGAATACTACCCACTGGCGTAGATAAATTAATGTTTAACACATATTATGCAAAATAGAATACACACAAACATGCACACGGACATTCCCACTCTCAAGCCTAAACAAATACGGAGAATCAAAGCGTTGATATCTGTTTGATGTATCTGGTGGATAACCAACTGGGAATTAGGAGATCTACTGAGATGCTTGGGAGAACCAATTCACCCCTCCGGGCCTCAGTTTCCTCACCTAGTAAACTGTGAAAAGGGGGACAAGAGGTACAATAGAGCCTTAGGAACTGGAGTCACCAAAGCTATTCCATCTTGATTAAGACCTCACACCTCTCTGCAAGCCTAGTGTTTATATCAAAGTCCATGGACATCAGGTAACTTGGACCACACCGAGGGTGCAAATGCATTTTATCCAGCCTATCATATCAATGAGCTTCCACCTCCCTTGTCATTCTGCTTGTATACAAGGCTGAAAGCCTGAAATTAGACCAACATAACAGGAGAAGCAGGTCAGATTTCTTGACAGCAGAATGAATAGGCAGTGCGTAGCTCACCCCTTCTTCACAGAGTCACTGACAGAAGTGTGGGGGACAGGTGTCTTTTTGGGTGACAGCCAGGTCCATGGTCATCTCTCATTTCTTTTGAGAAATGCTCTTGGCCTGAGGAGGAGGAGAGGGCGTGCCCCAGAAGCCAGGTGGGTCTGCACGATGAGACACTGACCCCAGTTGCTGCTGAGTGAAGCCAAGGTGGACCTGTGACCCATGCTGATGAGCTATTCAAACCTTTTTACCCAGGAACCAGGATTTTGAATGGAAAGACACAGGGTTAGGAACTGCTGCTGTCACTGAGTCACATTCATAGCAGCACTTTAGAGAGAGTACGTGTAGGCTGGGCACGGTGGCTCACACCTGTAATCCCAGCACTTTGGGAGGCCGAGACAGGTGGAGCACTTGAGGTCAGGAGTTTGAGACCAGCCTGGCCAACATGGTGAGAACCCCATCTCTACTAAAAATACAAAAATTAACTGAGAGTGGTGGCCCACACCTGTAATCCCAGCTACTCAGGAGGTTGAGGCATGAGAATTGCTTGTACTTGGGAGGCAGAGGCTGCAGTGAGCTGAGATTGTGCCACTGCACTCCAGCCTGGATGACAGAGCGAGACACAGTTTCAAAAAACAAAAAAAGAGTGTGCATGAGCTCTGGTGCTAGGTCCCCACAGCGGTTCATTTCCCTCACTGCCTTTCATAAGGCCTCCTTTCTGTCTAAATTTTTTGGAACATGTTTCTGTTGCTTCCTGGTATGGTTTGAATTGTATCCCCTGCAAAAAGACATATTGAAGTCCTAACCCCCAGCACCTCAGACTGTGACCTTATTTGGAGATAGGGTTGTTGCTGGTGTGATGAGTTAGGATGAGGTTATTCTGGTCATGCTCTAACCCAATAGGCCTGGTGTCCTTATAAGCAGAGGGAAATCTGGACACAGACACGCATGGAGGGAAGGTGATGTGGAGACACAGGGAGAAAGCAGCCATGTCAAGACACACACAGAGAGACTGGAGTTTTGCCACCACAAGTCAAGGAACACCTGGGGCTACCAGAAGCTGGAATAAGCAAGGAAGAATCCTAGAGGCTTTGGAGAGATCAAGACCCCGAAACCACCTTGCTTTCAGACGTCTAGCCTTCAGAACTATGAGAAAATAACCCAGTTGATGGTACTTTGTCATAGCAGCCCTAGGAAACTAATATACTTGAAACCAAAAAAAAAAAAAAAAAAAAACCTGATTAGAATAGGAAGTAAAACTGCTGTTTCTCATGCAGAACATCATCAGACTTTGCATCCACGGTTCTAAAGGGAAAAAACAGGAAGGTGAAAGGGAATATTTTCCACTTTTCACTGGGCTCACTAAGGTGAAGCTATATAACATGACTGATTGCCAAAGAAAACAACCAGAGGCCACATCTCCAAGTGAATGCTGAGCCTTTCAGACTTGTTACCCTGAGAATAGAAACACTTGAGCCAATCAGTAACATTTTTTTTTCTTTTGATCAAAGTCAAGTGCTACAATGAAGCAAAGAAAACTCTTATCTCGGCTGGGTGTGGTGGCTTATGCCCGTAATCCCGCACTTTGGGAGGCTGAGGCAGGTAGATCACTAGGTCAGGAGTTTAAGACCAGCCTGGCCAACATGGTGAAACCCCCATCTCTACTAAAAATACAAAAAGTAGCTGGGTGTGGTGACGTGTGCCTGTAATTCCAGCTACTCAGGAGGCTGAGGCAGGAGAATCACTTCAGCCCAGCAGGTGGAGGCTGCAGTAAGCCAAGACTGTGCCACTGCACTCCAGCCTGGGCGACAGGACAAGACTCAGTCTCAAAAAAAAAAGAAAAAGAAAAAAAGAAAACTCTTAGGCTGGGCGCGGTGGCTCAAGCCTGTAATCCCAGCACTTTGGGAGGCCGAGACGGGCGGATCACGAGGTCAGGAGATCGAGACCATCCTGGCTAACACGGTGAAACCCCGTCTCTACTAAAAATACAAAAACTAGCTGGGCGAGGTGGCGGGCGCCTGTAGTCTCAGCTACTGGGGAGGCTGAGGCAGGAGAATGGCGTAAACCTGGGAGGCGGAGCTTGCAGTGAGCTGAGATCCGGCCACTGCACTCCAGTCCGGGCGACAGAGCAAGACTCCGCCTCAAAAAAAAAAAAAAGAGAACTCTTATCTTGCATGGTTTATAAAGTAGGCTCTGAGGCCAACAGTGAATGAGAATATTCAAAATTAATCATTTTAACAGAGATTCTGAATTACATATATCACAGATATTAAGTAATAAAAGGAACCTTTCATCTGACACTTAAAAAAAAAAAAAAACAGGCTGGGCATGGTGGCTCACGCCTATAATCCCAGCACTTTGCGGGGCTGAGGCAGGTGGATCACGAGGTCAGGAGATCAAGACCATCCTGGCTAACACGGTGAAACCCCGTCTCTATCAAAAATACAAAAGAATTAGCTGGGCACCTGTAGTCCCAGCTACTTGGGAGGCTGAGGCAGGAGAATGGCGTGAGCACGGGAGGCGGAACTTGCAGCAAGGGGCGATCACGCCACTGCATTCCAGCCTGGGCAACAGCGAAACTCCGTGTGCAAACACACACACACACACACACACCCCAAAACAAACAAACAAACAAAGAAAATGAGGTTCATAGAGGTTTGAAAACTCACTCACCCAACATCTTGTATGTCTGAAATGGCAGATTCAAGGCTGGAACCCAGTCAGGAGAGTCCTAAGCTGCCTGTCCTTAGAGAAGCTGCTCTTGGCCTGACTTTAGCTTACATCATGGCACAGCTTCAGTTTTATGGAGCTACTAAAGAAGGCACTGCAACTCCACATTTCCTCACAGCCCCTCACAGACATACTTCCCTTAAAAAAGGTGAAAACAAAATTAAGACTGTAATCTTACCCCAACAGTGGTTAAAGAATTGGTAAACTTCTTTGATAAGGAGGCCACTTCATTGCACATTGCAGTAGTTAATCTGAAAGAAAAAAAAAAAAAAGAGGCTTGGATGTTTTCAATAAGGTAAAATAATTTAACTGTCATGACCATTTCTGATACTAATTCATTATGACATTTAAAAGAATGCCACACACGCTTCAAGATGTTCTACAGAAATGTGCAGTCAGACGGTTTTTCTTAATCATCTTCCATGATTCGCAATCACAGTTTAATCTAATCCTGGTTTTCTTTCCATGCTTAATTAAAGAATAATCATCCAACTCACTTGACCTCTTTTAGAATGAAAACCATGTGCAGGAAAATACCAGGCTTGAGCTCCACATGTGCAGAGGTACACACGCTTGCCAGATGGCTGGTTTCCAGCTTTTTGGTCATTTCAAAATAATCAGGAACATTCACTGAGGCACTATGTTAAACATTTTTGTGTGCCTGATCATATTTAATCCTCATAGTGACCTATGGCTTATATTATTATTTCCATTTTATATAGATGGAAAATCGGACATTTAAGAAATAGGTGGTTAGACACAGTGGCTCATGCCTGTAATCTCAGCACTTTGGGAGGCCGAGGTGGGTGGATCACCGGAGGTCAAGAGTTCAAGACCAGTCTGACCAACATGGTGAAACCCTGTCTGTACTAAAAATACAAAAAAATTAGCTGGGCGTGCTGGCAGGTGCCTGTAAGCTCAGCTTCTCGGGAGGCTGAGGCAGGATAATCACTTGAAGCCAGGAGGTGGAGGTTGCAGTGAGCCAAGATTGCACCATTGCACTCCAGACTGGGCAACAAGAGCAAAACTCTGTGAAAGAAAAGAAAGAAAAGAAAGAAAGAAAGAGGGAAGGAAGGAAGGAAGGAAGGAAGGAAGGAAAGAAAGAAAGAAAGAAAGAAAGAAAGAAAGAAAGAGAAAGAAGGAAAGAAAGAAAGAAAGAAAGA
>NC_045436.1:147373374-147391707 GCF_002776525.5 Piliocolobus tephrosceles
AAAGAAAGAAAGAAAGAGAAAGAAGGAAAGAAAGAAAGAAAGAAAGAAAGAAAGAAAGAAAGAAAGAAAGAAAGAAAGAAAGAAAGAAAGAAAGTTAGGTAACCTGCTTAGGACATGCAGGAGAGGAGGGATTCAAACTCAGGTGACTCTGGATACTTTGATTATGTTTTGATTATATGCTTCAGAATAAAGATCCTATAGAACATGTTTTTAATACTGATACCAAAATTCTGAGTTTATGCTAGGCATTCCACTTCTAGAACTTTATCCCAAGAAAATAACGCAAGATACACACAAATATTTAATGAAAACAACATTTATCCTAACACTATGGATGACGACAAAAATGGAAAACAATCTAATTACCTAATAATGTAGGTAGGGTCTGATAGTTTTCTATCAGTTAGTGCATACAGCTCTCTTGAATAGTGATTAAAATGCTATGGGACGAACAATAACCCCAAGTTAAGAATCGTACATGTTCAAAGATCTAGTAAAGTCAGTAGAGGTAAGTTTTGCTTTGATAAAAGAGGCCTTATCTAATATATACAGATTTTTATGAGCTGTATCCATCCATCCATCCACCCACCCACTCATCTATCCAAAACTTGCCTGCAGAAAAGGTCAAGAGTAAAGCCAGGAGATATCCCAGAGCCATTCAGTCTATGTTCTTGGGCAGGTGGGTGGGGAGGCACTTATGTACAGACAAGTCAGAGACTGGGTGCAGCTTGGTAAGGTCAGGACAATCAGGGTCGGGAATCAGAAAGGAGTGAAGAGTAAGGTCATTTTCCATACCTACGGGCTTCTGAACTTTGGCCCTCTTCTTTCCAATTAGTACTGCAAAGATAAACCAGTACCTACAGATTGTCCTCAGCATTTTCAACTTCTCTGACTTTGTTCTTTCCTCTTCCTTCTAAATGTTTAGGCAAGTGCATATTCTTTCTAGGAATATTAAGGTGGGGATTATGTGGTTCTCATAATAACTTTGATTTTTATATTCTTAGATATGGAAATCTAGACTAGATGACAGATCTTTACAAGTGAGGAAAAATGCCGCCAGTACAAAAACACTAATGCTGACTTTTTGGAAGATCTTTCCACTATAAACTTACTCCCCAACCTACAATGCCAAAGCAGTAATAAGCAAAGACTAGTTAGCTAGCAAACTGAGTGTGCTGAGACCTGTGTGTGTCCATCCCTGAACATTTTCAGGGGCTCTATTTTGGCTCCTGTGTCTGTCTAATAACATGAGGGTACTTAGGCCTATGTTAATTTTCCATATCACAGTATACAGTCATGTGCATAAAAGGTAAAGGTTTATTTTTCCTCCATACCAACTATTTTCATGTATATTCACTAGATTGCATATTCATATATGCTACGTATATATATTTGTATTTGACTTAATAAACTAATGACAATAGCTATTACTTATTGAAGAACATGATACAGGACAACACATATGTGCACACATACCACCCAAAAGTGAACTGGTTAATATTAGCGACCCTCATCACCAGAGTTCGGAACATGGAGAGCTGGTATAAGTCCCCAGGATCAGTGGAGTGTATTTGCCTATTTTGTGACTCTAGTTAGAAGTTACATTAAAGTGTCCTTTCTCTATTCATATATGTATGTTGGAAATGTAATTACCCTCAAAAGGTTTTACTTCTAAGACTCTGATCTATTAAATAAGCACTTTCATGCCTCTGAATGATTTAGTGTGTTTTCCCTTAAATCTCTTCATAAATAATTCCTAGGATGGCTAGTTAAGTCTTCTTCTTCTTGCTAACATAATGCATTTGTTAAATAAATCCTTATTTCCAGCTGGGCTTGGTGGCTCATGCCTGTAATCCCAGCACTTTGGGAAGCCACGGTGGGCAGATCATGAGGTCAAGAGATGGAGACCATCCTGGCCAACATGGTGAAAACCCATCTCTACTAAAAATACAAAAATGAGCTGGGTGTGGTGGTGTGCACCCGGAATCCCAGCTACTTGGGAGGCTGAGGCAGAAAAATTGCTTGAATCTGGGAGGCTGAGGTTGCAGAGAGTTGAGATCCTGGCACTGCACTCCAACCTGGTGACAGAGAGAGACTCTGTCTCAAAAAAAAAAAAAAAAAAAAAAAAAAAGAAATCCTTGTTTCTTAAGATGACCATAGAACAATGGAATTGGTTGACTTGAAATTTGAATATTTGGTCAGGTATGGTTGCTCATGCCTGTAATCACAGAACTTTAGGAGGCTGAGCCAGGAGGATTGCTCGAGCTCAGGAGTTCGAGACCAGCCTGGGCAACACCGCCAGGCTTTGTCTCTGCAATTAATTAAAAAATTAGCTGGATGTGGTGGCACGCACCTGTGGTCCCAATTCCTGGGAAGGCTGAGGTGGGAGGGTGGCGTGAGCCCAGGAGTTTGGGGCTGCAGTGAATCATGATCATGCCATTGCACTCCAGCCTGGGTGATAGAGCAAGATCCCATCTCAGCAAAACAAAAAACAAAAACAAACAAAAAGAAATCTGAACCTTTTAGTGGCTTAGAGGGTGTGGGTGTGTACGTGTGTGTCTGAACGGGACCTATATATATAGAACTAGGAAAATAAGAATTTAAAGTAACATTTATTTACTTTATTAGAACTTTTGCCTGGTCCTGAGCTGGTTTTTCCTCTTCTTGTCCATGAAGAATTAATTCTGCTACTTTATGAAGCTGCTCAATACAGCGCGCTGTTACCTCTGCCAGACTTTCAATGGACAACATGTATACTTCCTGAAATGAATAAACACAAGGAAGAAATTTTTTACTGAGCAGATGCTTTTTTTAAAAAAATGCTGTGACAGTAGAAGTGATACAATTCTTTCAAAAATACCACAAATATAACATGAAATTGTTAACCTGAAGACTAGGAGCATATCTAAGACTTTAAGTGCAATGCTGCCAGAAAATAGAAGTGCCATCAGGGCCCCAGGGATGTGGCAAGTCTTTTCACAGCTGCATCCCCAGGGCTTACAGCAATGCTGGGTGCAAAACAGGCAGGTGCTAAAGACAGTGTGTGGAAGGCTGGCTGAATGAACAGAGCTCAACGGATATTTTTCCTTACAGTGATCTAATCACTGCAACCTCCACCTCCCGGGTTTAAGTGATTCTGATAACTCACTCTCCCAAGTAGCTGAGAGTAGAGGCACACGCCACCATGCCCTGCTAATTATTATTATTATTTTGCATTTTTCGTACAGACGGGGTTTCACCATGTTGTCCAGGCTGGTCTTGAACTCCTGACCGCAGGTGATCCACCTGCCTTGGCCTCCGAAAGTGCTGCGATTACAGGCTCGAGTGACCACGCCCAGCCAAAAAGTTACTTTCTTTAAAATTAAAACTCGATGTAAGATGAAGTTACTACAAACTCCTTTATTGAACATAGGCAGGATATACATTATGCACACATAAATTTATTAAATTACAGAATAAAAGCTATGGCAATGAATTTTTTTAAAGGCTTCAATGACCTCATTAGTTATGGGGCATAAAGACATTTTATAGTAACACATTTGCATATAAGATGAAATTCAACTCTAAAGATAAATCAACTATGTTCCTAAAGATTTTTGTCCCTTTAAATTATAATTGTAAAGCTATGGAGAAAAGTGACAAAATCTGTGTTAAACCATGAATTATCTTGGCTTAGAGAAATTTCAGTGTTTATTGCATTCCTACTTATATTTCTATAATATGCAACAAATGAAAAAGAAATGGCCTCTCCTCAATTAAAATTAAGGTGCTAATAAAATGAACACACTCTTAATTACCTTGTAGGTGGACACTCTAGAATAAATTTACCTCTATGGTCTTAGTTCTCTTTTCCTCCTTTTTGTCTTCTTGAGGGTCTTGAGGTTTCTCTTCCTTTTCTTCCTTCTTTGTTTCCTCCTCAGACTCTTTTGCCACATCTACTGACACCACGGTCTGATCCTCTTCCACCCAGTCATGAGCCTTCTTCATGGCCTGCAAAGGTCCCCAACCAAACAATCCTTTTATGGTGCAAATATGGAACCTAAGTCATTCCAACCCCAAGACAAGAATCAAGTGTCTCTAAGCCTTCAGGAATAGATCTCCCTACGTTTGGAGGATGACGGGGCAATTTCTCAACCCCCTAAAAAGATAACCTTGTTGTTGCTTTCTGGCAAATATAAAGTAGAAAAAAGGGACAGCACAGAAAGTATGGAAAGAACAATGCAGGCCTGAGGACTCTTTAAAAAGCATTTAAAAATGATATTCAGATAAGAATAAAAATGACAGTCACATTGAAAAATCTATAGTATATTTTTCACTTTTCATGACCATCTATAAAAGAATAATAGTACTTTACAAAATATATGTTAGAAAGGCTCTGCGTTTCTTGATTCATGACAGGTCTTCCACCCTCAAGGGGGAGAAGAGAAGGGCTGCTGGAAAGGTCTGCTGCTGCTCTCTGTCTAATTTCACACGAGTGCAGTTTATGCACTCTGTGCCCTACAAAACCATGGTTCAATTAAACAATCAGAAACCTCCTCCCCTACCTGTTATTCCCTGAATTTAGAACGAAAGGGCAGACTCACTCCAATTTTATCATTATAGTTTAAGCTGTTTGCTTAAGTAAAAGTTGTTTTGGGGCTTAGACTAAACTTACTTCCCACCTTAAATCTTACACGCCAAAGTTAAAAATATCAGAGTGTTGAATGGTAAGTTAACAGCAAGAAGATCTGGGGAGAGAAAACCCAACAAAACTGTCCTTAGTGTGTCCCCTAAGCACTTAGACTTCAGTGCTTAAACCTAAGCACTTAGACCTTAAGTGCTTAAACCTAAGACTTAAACCTAAGCAAATAAGCCAGTGGAATCTCAGAGCCACCACATGCCCCCTCTGAGCAGTGGCAGGTGCTGCACGGAGATGAATGAGGCAATTTCCCACTGTGTTCAAGTTGCTGACCTGCCAGAATCAGTGACCCCATCAGAGATAAAGAAATTACTCATCTCACCTCCTCATTCTGCCCTTTTCCTCACCCACCCGGATAAGTGAGTACTTATGTAAACCACTGCTTGCTAAAAAGAAGAAAGAAAGAGAGAGAGAGAGAGAGAGAATGGAAAAACATCACGCAGTTTTAAGTAATTAATGATCATGGCCTCTAAAGAAACTTCACAGCAAGACCTTGTACTAACTTGCAAAACACACCATGGTATTATTAGAGGAACCCAGATTGTTAAAGCTGGAATGGTCTTAGACATGACGAAGCCCCTGTTCTCCAGGTGGAGGAACTATGGGGTTCACCTGGCTGATGTGCCTCTCTCTACCGAATTCTGGCATGTTTCTTTACAGGGGTCGGGGGTGAAATTTGAAAAAGCCTCTTGGTGATTCTGCACCCTTTCCCCCTCCCCTAATCTGATGATAACTACTGCTCTGGCATAACATTCTATTTTGCCATGAAAAGGTAAGTGACTTCTTCAAGGTCACAAGGTAGTTACTAGTAAAATTACAACTAAAATGCGGATCTCATGACACAGTCTAGCATGTTCTCCATCACCACATTCCATTATGTTGCCTCCTCAAATCTTTTCATTTTTCCCTTTTCTTTTTTTTTTTTTTTTGAGACAGAGTCTTGCTCTGTCACCCAGGCTGGAGTGCAGTGGCCGGATCTCAGCTCACTGCAAGCTCCGCCTCCTGGGTCTACGCCATTCTCCTGCCTCAGCCTCCCGAGTAGCTGGGACTACAGGTGCCCGCCACCTCGCCCAGCTAGTTTTTTGTATTTTTTAGTAGAGACAGGGTTTCACCATGTTAGCCAGGATGGTTTTGATCTCCTGACCTCGTGATCGCCCGTCTCGGCCTCCCAAAGTGCTGGGATTACAGGCCGTTTTCCCCTTTTTTAAAATTTGAGATGGAGTCTCACTCTGTCACCTAGGCTGGAGTGCTGTGGCACAATCTCAGCTCACCGCAACCTTGGCCTCCTGGGTTCACGCGATTCTCTTGCCTCAGTCTCCCAAGTAGCTGGGATTATAGGCGTGTGCCACCACACCCGGCTAAGTTTTGTATTTTAGTAGAGATGGGGTTTCACCACATTGACCAGGCTAGTCTCAAACTCCTGACCTCAGGTGATCCACCCACCTCGGCCTCCCAAAGTGCTGGGATTACAGGCATGAGCCACCGCGCCCAGCCCCTCCTCAAATCTTAGTTACAGACCTCAAACTCCTCTCCCGGCACTACGCCTTATAAGATTTGGGGGTTTTCCATTTCAGATGCATCTCTGGAACTTTACAACAGAGACTCTTCCCTGCAGCTTTTTTTTTTTTTTAAACGAGAAACTATAAATCAGACAGTGCTGACCTTATTGAGTTTGTCAGGTGTGGCCGCCACATGTAATTCAAAGAGAAGTTCTGTAAGCATGCGAGCAAATTCTTCTCCCTTTTCTTCTAAGCCTAGAAATAGAACACGACAGAAGAAGCGTGATTTATTTTTCATCCTTCAGGATGTGGCAGCTCCCCCAATGTTACAATCTGCAGTTGGGGTAGACTAAGTGGAGGTTGTAGCAGGCTGCCCGCCAGCCACCCGGCAAAGATGAATGTCTTCCATTCATGAGCACGGCAGTGAGGCAGCAGATGCATCCAGGTGCAGGGCCGCTGAAGTCTTGTTGCTTGGCAGCTACTGCAGGGACACCCCCAGGCCAACCCAAAGGCAAGAAGAGGGCAAGGAGGGACCTCCCCTGTCTTGTTCACAGCTACAGGTGGTCAGCAGCTATTTGCTGAAAGAAGGACTGGATGAACAAAGGCATGACCTTTCTCAGGCCTAAGGGACCTGGGACAACATCATATTTAAGACTTTGATATTGTTATGCATAGCACTGCGACCCTAATGATACCCAGGTGCCCTGTTATGTTCACAGAGCCACAGTGCTAAACAAGCTGAATTGGTCTCAACCATCTCTCCAGAGATATTTCCCAAGATTCCCTAGGATACCTGGCTGGTCCTACAATATTTCTTAACGATCTGTCTTCCTTTCACCCTGGAAGCTACTGAGGGACAGAGACAGTATTTCTTCCGCTCACTCTTGAATCCAGAGCATCTAACACAATACCTCACATATAACAGGCGCTAAAATGAATATTTACAGAATAATTTATTAATACATTGCCTAATACATAATATGTTACTATATATAACAGATAGTATACATATTAAAATATCATATATCATAAAATAAAAAAAATTAGGATCATTGTGGGCAATAAAGAGATTGTTGAAGGTTACAATTTTACTTTTCTCTTTTGAAGTATCTGCAAGGCCAAGCCATTTTTAACATTTCTGAAAGGTGCCAAAGAATTGATTCCACATGGGTTTATTGCCAGTCTGGGGGAAGGTAAAAGTATCATTTATCTCACCTGACTACATGCTCTCAGCACTCTCTAAGAAGAAAATACTGTGGCGTATACCAGTGGGGGAAGGCAGAGCCTTGAGCGGGGACTAAGCCATGTGAGAAACACTGCATCCAGCCCTCATCTGGAGATGCTATTTTCTGTTTTATGGACAAAATGGTTAATCTGCAGCCCATGAAGGTAGCCTGGCGTAGCTTGTAGGTATTTATTCAAAACATTTGGCTTAGCTTAGTTTATTATTACCTATAACTCATATATTCTCATGAGGGAAACAGATAATCAGATAGGGGAACTCATGTAACTCACACATATAACTCATATATTCTCATGGGGGAAACAGATAATCAAAACAGATAAGCAGACCAGGCACGGTAGCTCACACCTGTAATCCCAGCACTTTGGGAGGCCGAGGTGGGTGGATCATGAGGTCAGGAGTTTGAGACCAGCCAGGCCAAGATGGTGAAACCCCATCTCTACTCAAAATACAAAAATTAGCCGGGTGCAGTGGCGGGTGCCTCTAATCCCAGCTACTCAGGAGGCTGAATGAAGCAGGAGAACCGCCGGGAGGTGGAGGTTGCAGTGAGCTGAGATCGCGCCACTGCACTCTAGCCGGGTGAAAGAGCAAGACTCCATCCCAAAAAACAAAACAAAAAAAGACAGATAAGTAAAACATTGATGTCAAGGGATAAGTTTTATGGAGAAGTATAAACAGGGCTAGCTGGGGTTTAGGAGTTTTAAATAGGAGGTGCTGTGGTCTGAATGTCCCTGTCCCCTCCAAATTCATATTTTGAAACCTAATACCAACATGATGATAATAGGAGGTGAGGCTTCAGGAGTGTGATTAGATCATGAAATGGGGAGCCCCCATGAAAGGGATTAGTGCCCTAACAAAAGAGGCCCCAGGGAGCTAGCTGATCCCTTCCACCATGTAAGGACAAGCTAGAAGTCACCACCTGTGAACAGAGATCAGGAGCCCTCATTAGACACACAATCTGCCAGCAATTTGAGCTTCGACTTTACAGTCTCCAAAACTGTGAGAAATAGATTTCTGTTGTTAAGAAGCCACACAGTCTATGGTATTTTGATATAGCAGCCTGGAGGAACTAAGACAGGAGGGAAGCTAACGAAGAAGGTGACATTTGAGTAATGTGCTAGAGGAGGAGAGCAATGAGCCAGCCACAAGATGTCGGGGGGAAGAGTCTTCCAGCAGCAGTGCAGCAAGAGTAGAGTCCAGGAGGCTGTGTGCCTGGTTCGTCCATGGGAGCGGCAAAGGTGTCAGTGTGGCTGCAGGCGAGTGAGGGGGGTGCGTGCAGGCAGGAGGGAGAGACGGCTGTCTTTGCTCATGATGAAGCCACAACAAGCAAACCATTTTAACCCAAAGAAGTAAGTTGCTCTAAGGGGGCTTTTGCAGCATATAATCCAGTTTTCAGAGGGGTGTGAAGCAGGGTTCCTGGAGGAGGTGATGCCTGAACAGAGCCTTCAAGAATGAGAATGCATTAATCACACAAAGGGAGAGTTGGAGGGCTAGACAGTCTCAGAGACACAGAGACAGAGACAGAGATAGAGATAGAGAGGGCCAGGCACAGTGGCTCACACCTGTAATCCCAGCACGTTAGGAGGCCGATGTGGTTGGATCACTTGAGGTCAGGAGATGGAGACCAGCCGGGCTAACATGGTGAAACCCCATCTCTACTAAAAGTACAAAAATTTGCCAGGCATGTTGGCACGTGCCTGTAATCCCAGCTACTTGGGAGGCTGAGGCAGGATAATCGCTTGAACCCAGGAGGGCGGAGGTTACAGTGAGCTGAGATTGCACCACTGTACTCCAGCCTGGGCAACAGAATGAGACTCTTATCTTGAAAAAAAAAAAAAGGAGGGGGAGAGAGAGACAGAGCTAGAGAGCTAGATTGATTCCATCAGAAGCTGAGATTCTCTCTGCTGGGCAGAGGTCTTGGTCTAGTCTTCCCCAGGGAGGGACAGTGAGAGGGGCTAGACACACCTGGGCAGCATTGACAAGGTCCCCTTCCCAAACTGCCTGCCCCTCACCCTGTATGAGGCAGTGTTGCAGAGCACAGAGAGTCCTGGGCTGGGATTTGGAAGGCATAGATCCTACCTAGCTCCTGCATCTGCTGGTTCTGTGGCCTGGGGCCAGTCACAGAGCTTCCTCAGCTTCCACTGCCTCCTCTGAAAACTGAGGACAATAAAACCCACCCATCTCCTCTTTACAGATGTTATAAGGACCAAATACTACAACAAATGTGAAAGTGTTTCGTAAACATGAAGTTTTATGTAAACAAATAATTATGTGCTACACTGATACAAACATAGGGAGATTAAAAGTATTTGGGAGGAATCAACACTACATTAAGATATAAGCACTTTGTTGAGCTCCAGCTTTTAAAGGTGTATTAATTCTGTAAAACATACACCAACAACTTTTAGAAGCGATTTTAGAAAAAAAAAAAAAAACATAGAGAAAAATGGAGGTTGATAAAAACAGATGATAATAAATGTTGCAACAAACAATACCTATTACTACAATTCTCGGTCTGTATACATGGCCGAGAAGATCTTCACCAGAGCAATAAAAATAGAAAATGGCCTTTTAAAATCTCTTCTCAGCCATGATAAATCAAATTAAGGGATCTATGGCAGTGTGATAAAATTACACTCTGCTGGAAAAACAAACATGCAAATCATTAGCTAACATTATTACATGCAGAGGAGACCGATATTAAATTCATCTAAAAATGATAGTTTATTACATTTTCTGAGAGTACCAAATAAATTATTTAGTTGTTAGGAGGCTTTTAGGAATGTAATGCTTACAAGGAAAAAAATGGATGAAAATGCTCAGTTTTCTTTCAGAATTTTGCTCCTAGATTTCTTGCTGGATTGTTCCTGGATTTCCCCCACTGCAAAGATTCCTTTCTATAGCTTTTGCATAATCCCAGAACCTTTCTGGAGTTGTGACACTTGATAATTGGATTGATTTAATGACAACGTCTCTATTCTTTTCTCCCAGTTCTTCATTAAGTTTCTGAATGACATTTATTTATTAGATTAAGTTAATGAACATTAATAGTGTTTTGATAATCTGGAGATGCCCTCTTGGGAAAATTGATATATTATGGGAGATAACAGGGTTTTGTCAATTAAAGCGAGGCAAATCTCCCATTGCTAAATGCTGTTCAGCACTTCAGGTTTTTGTGTGTGTATGTGTGCATGTGTGGTATTTAAGGTAACTGAATTTATTGAAGGTCTACACTAGACTAGAACACATCACTTATAGCAACATTTTCTATTTAAGTTGAAATTAGGTTTCCCCTCCAAGAAATAGCACCAGTTGGGGATGTAATACTTCTTTAATTATACTGGCAACAATGTCTCCTTGATGTTAGGGGGAATCTGGGATTCTCTTTTTGTCCTTTGTAAATGACACCCTTAATAGGGCCAAGGTCTACCTCAGACATCATGACTCTTGAAGAGAAATAGCTTGATTCTTTTTGGTGATTGCTAGAAAGGGGCATCTGTTAGTTCACCCTGGGTCCACAAGGGGAGCTACATGACCTTTGACAGCTAGTGTTTTAGTTTCTTCATTAGAAAAACAAAGACAAGGCTGTCATCCTTTGTGACTCTGGGAGGAACATACTAATGCTCAAAAACATGATTCCCAACTGTCTCTGATACGGCCTCTTTCTATGCTTCAGTATAATTGATTCTTTTATTTTGATGCAATGAGCATAAATCTCATTAAGCTGAAGGCATGTAAGGTCAGTGTGTGGGGCTAAACAGGGAAAGGGTGTCTAAATGACAGTTTCTGAATGCTTAGAATAATTTTGCCCTGAACATCAAGGCTCAAGCATTTGAGCTCTTGTGTCAGAGCTTTGATTAAAGGAATCAAAACACGTCTGGGCACAAAACACTGCCAGCGATTTGAGAATGCACATTCTCATTACTTTGCATGCTGGGTAATAACAGCAAGCATAATACATGAAAGTTATACTTTATTGCACCTTTACTTTTTCCTGGCATTGCGTTAGCACTTTAAGTAACAAGCACAGCTAATATTTTTGAGCAGTTCTGTGTGCCAGGCACTCTAATATATGTTTTTACATATATTATCTAATATGACCTTTACAACAGCTCTTGAACCTGATATCTATACACACACACACACACACGCACACACATATATATACACACACATCATTGTCTCCATTTTACAAGTGAAGATACTGCATTTCAGAAAGGTTATATAACTTGTTTAAGGCCATACAGCAAGAAAGGGGTGAAAATGTTTCAAATGGGACCCTTCCAAAGGTCCTAGGAGAAGCCAGACCTGTCTCTGAGGTTGTCTGACCTTTCAGCATAACCTACACAAAACAGCTGTGGGGTGGTGGTTATTACGTCGTAAGAAATCACTCTTCATGTACACAGCAAATGTTTTACTCTCTTCTGCTCCCAAATAGACAAACCTAAAGGAATCATTAACCATGCCCAACCCTGAGAATAAGTTTTCCCCCCTTAAGGAAGTCTTGCTTCTCATAAAATAAGTTCTAATCTCCTTGGGGTCAAGTTATTATCTGGGTGGAAGATTACTGGGAAGTGTGATTGCCAACCTGACGTAGCACACTCTGGTGCACTGTCAGAAAATGGTACAGCCTTTGTCAGAACTGAACTTTTTAGGTAGAGGATAGGACACCTGCAAATATACCCAAACTCTTACACCTATAAATTAAAAGGATTAAGAAAAATATACAAAAAAATTCAGGGAAAGATGTGCCCACCATTAACATTAATCACACTAAATAGCTTTCACATGCAGATAAAAATTATAAGTGGCAGCATAGGCTGGGCGCGGTGGCTCATGCCTGTAATCCCAGCACTTTGGGAGGCCGAGGCGGGTGGATCATGAGGTCGAGAAATCGAGACCATCCTGACCAACATAGTGAACCCCCGCCTCTACTAAAAATACAACAATTATCTGGGCATGGTGGCGGGCACCTGTAGTCCCAGCTACTCGGAAGGCTGAGGCAGAAGAATCACTTGAACCTGAGAGGCGGAGGTTGCAGTGAGCTGAGATGGCACCACTGCACTCCAGCCTGGGTGACAGAGAGAGACTCCGTCTAAACAACAACAACAACAACAACAACAACAACAACAACAACAACAATAAAAAGTGGCAGCATAAACCCTAGTCATCAGAGCTCTGTTTAGCACATTGCAGTCTTCCTTCATCTGACCATATGCATTTGCATTTATTGTACGCCTGTGAAGCGCCAGGGATTGTGCCGAACACCAGAGAAGCAACAGGAGTTCCTGCCCAGTGAAAGAGAGTCATATAAATCAATGTGACCCGCTCCTGTAACAAGAGCAGATGCACACGGTATTTTGGAAGCATGGAGGAGGAGCACTTGAATTAAATATTTCAAAGGGCTGTGTTCATTAACAGCAGTTTCATAAGGATTATACCAAACAGTTTGTCTTGCTATTTATTTTCCTTTACCTTGTTCTTCTTGACTTTCTTCATTCTCTAATTCTTTGGCTGCAAAGATGTCTTTAATGGAAATTAGGTCATTTTTTAAGAGTTCCAGCTTCTCTCCATCAAGTGATGCTAAAAATGACTGAACCTAAAAAAAGAAATAGGTCAGCACAACTGTCATCTTTTCTTCTCATTAATAACGTTTACATACAGCAGTCCCCAGTTTTCCCAGGACCAAAGTGCTTCATGGTGTGGGAGGTATCGCTGGGTTGAATGTTGGCTTGATGCATATTAGCTGTGCAACTTTGGGCAAGTTAGATAAACCCTCTGGGTCTCAGTTTTCTCAGTTTTAAAGGGAGATTCCTTGTGGAGTAAATGAGACAAAAAATGTGAAATACATTGCACAACTGTGTAAATGGTGGTGGTAGCTCTTCTATCACAGTGGTTAAAAACGCAGTTCGACATCAACCCTGCAGTCAAATATCAGCTCCTCACTTACTATGACCTTCGGTCACTTACTTAACCTTTTAATGCCTCAGCTTCCTTATCTGTAAAATGGAAACTAATTCCACCTACCTTATAAGGTTGTTCTGAGGGTTAAATGAAGTAATCTATTTAAAATACTTAGAGTGATGCTCAATACTTATAAATACACATGTATACAGCCGGGCGCGGTGGCTCACCCCTGTAATCCCAGCACTTTGGGAGGCCAAGGCAGGCAGATCACGAGGTCAGGATATCAAGACCATCCTGGCCGACATGGTGAAACCCCGTCTCTATTAAAAATACAAAAATTAGCTGGGCGTGATGGCATGTGCCTGTAATCCCACCTACTCAAGAGGCTGAGGCAGGAGAATCCCTTGAACCAGGGAGTCAGAGTTTGCAGTGAACCAAGATCGTGCCACTGCACTCCAGCCTGACAAGAGTGACACTCACTCCGTCTCAAAAAATAAATGAATGAATGAATGAATGAATAAATAAATAAATAAACACGCATCCACATGTAAACTTAAATAAATAAGCATTCTATAGATGCACATATATGCTTGCTAGATGTCGGTTATCACACTGGGATTACAAAAATGCACAAGACACATTTTTCTTCTCCAACATCTTGCAGTCTAAAGGACTGAGGCCATGTCAATTAAGAATGACCATGACAGGCATGAGAGGAGGGTACAGTGGAGGGAGGCACTAGGAAGGGCGCTGTCCTTCCCCCTTGGGGAACTGAGAGGGTACACACAGGGAGGACTTCACAGAGGAGGTGATGCTGGGACTGACGTCATCCCTGCTCCCTGTCTTTAGAGCCCCTCTTTTGAAACTATCCTCCGTGCACAGTTAAACATTATTTGTACAGTCCAGGCGCGGTGGCTCACCCCTGCAATCTCAGCACTTTTGGAGGCTGAGGCGGGAGGATCACTTGAGCCCAGGAGTTTGAGGGCTCAAGTGATCAACATAGTGAGACCCCATCTCTATAAAAAATTTTAAGGCTGGGCGCGGTGGCTGACACCTGTAATCCCAGCACTTTGGGAGGCCCAGGCAGGCAGATCAGGTCAGGAGATCGAGACCATCCTGGCTAATACAGTGAAACCCCGTCTGTACTAAAAATGCAAAAAATTTTACATTTTTTGGGCGTGGCATTGATTGACTGATTGGGCGTGGTGGCGGGTGCCTGTAGTCCCAGCTACTCAGGAGGCTGAGACAGGAGAATGGCATGAACCCAAGAGGTGGAGCTTGCAGTGAGCTGAGATCGTGCCACTGCACTCCAGCCTGGACAACAGAGCGAGACCCCATCTCAAAAAAAAAAAAAAGTGTAAGAAAATTAGCCAGGCATGCTGGTGCACACCTGTGGTCTCAGTTGCTCAAGAGGCTGAGGTAAGAGGATTGCTTGGACCCAGGAGTTTGAGGCTGCAGTGAACCACGATTGTGCCACTGCACTCCAGCAAGATCCTGTCTCAAAAAAAAAATAAATAAATAATTATTTGTACAGATGGCCACTCATTCTCTGAAGATGATTTGAATTTCCAAAATGGTAAAAGAGTACAGGGAAGGTACCTTATAAAGTATTAAATATAAGTATAAAGTAGTAAAGTTTTATTTTTTTCATTCTGCAGGTCAAACTCTTGCTCTGGAGAGACAGACAGCAGTGGAGCCGCAGTCCTCTTTGGAATAGGTTTCAATATTCACTATGTTAATAGATGAGCACATCAGGATAAGTGAGAGAGGTAGAGAGGGCATCTGGAATACCAGGACACCATTTTCCTAAAAGTTGCTAAAGCACATTGCCAGGGCATAATGTAGCCAGCGCGCAGGCTCTGGGAGGAAGCTCTGCAGGAAGTCATAGACACAAAACCCATTAGCGTGGAGTTCAGCAGGTGGAAGTAAACACGCCCAGCCTGATGGCTGCACGCCACTCCGTTCTGCCCTGACCTTCTCAGACTCTTCATTTCAGCTCACACACTCATGTGTAGGGGTCAGGGTCCCAGATGTGCATCAGTATATTCTTAGGCTTCGGATCTACTTTCTAAACAGCAGTTTTCTAACATTAATTATTGAATAAATGTATTTGAACACCATGCTTAGTGAAAATGTATGCAGACCTGTGGAACATCTGCATTTGTCCATGTCTTCTGGCGGATGGCAATCAGCCGGAAGGAGAAGCATTGGGGTTTTCCGTTTGGGGCACCCCTGGGAAGGGTTCTCTTCAGCGAAGCACTCTTTCGTCAGCATCTTTCCGCTACAGCATCTCTCCTGCTTTCTCCCAGCTCACTGCATTATGCCAAGGCCATGTGCATTGAGTCTTTAGTTCACTCCAATAATAAATAGGACATAATCACACACTCCTCCATAAATATTTGTGGAATGCTGACTGTATGCTTGGCACCATGCTGAGTTTTGTTCAGGACACAGGGTAGAGAGGCTGTCTTATAAATCTTTTCCTTGAAAGGAGGTGTGTGCTGCTATTGTAAAGATTTTTGTTTACTATTTCTAACTATGGAGTATAATGGTGATGAAAATGATTAGTTTTCCTGGTCTTTTTTTTTTTTTTTTTTGAGACGGGTCTCATTCAGCCGCCCAGGCTGGAGTGCAGTGGTGCAATCTTGGCTCACTGGAACTTCTGCCTCCCGGGTTTAAGCTATTCTCCTGCCTCAGTCTCCTGAGTAGCTGGGATTACAGGTACACGCCACCACACCCGGCTAATTTTTGCATTTGTTGTAGAGATGGGGTTTCGCTGTGCTGGCCAGTCTGGTCTCAAACTCCTGACCTCAAGTGATCCACCTACCTTGGCCTCCCAAAGTGCTGGGATTACAGGCATGAGCCATTGTACCCAGCCGAAAATTATTAGTTTTTCTTTAACCTTTATCAAACACCACGTCGCCATGCCTATTGCCATCCTAGAATCAATCTAGTAAAATAGTAATGATAATAATTCCTTATATTTCCATGGTGGGGTCTGAGTTTCAGTCAATGGACTGTCAGCAGAGATGATGTGCATCATTTCTCAAGGCTTTTAAAACATGGGAGCGTCCTCTCTACACTCTGTCCTTACGCTGGTGCGACTCAGAAGACAATAAGGCCTCAGAGGGCAGGGGAATCGGACACTGCCTTTAGGCTTCAACACACGGGAGTCCCCAGGCCCAAGAAATGGTCCCATCAGAGCCCACATCTCCATTCTAGAACACTCTCCATGTCACCAAAGGTTCCCTCTCACAGCCTGCGTGGAACTCTTCCCTAGGCTGTGCTCCTGACAGTGGGACAGCGCCACTGGCTGTGTATCCCTCAGCCCAAGGGATGGCTAAGAGGTGGCTGCTTACGCTTGAACTAGGGCATGCTCCCACAGCTACATAACGTTTCCTGGGGTGAGAGACAAAGCTGCAGATAGGAGGCAGGTAGGCTGAAGCGGAGTGTAGAAATTTGAGGAGTCTGGGAATTCAAATGGGAACTAAGCCTTCCAGGTCATTATGCCAGTGTTTGTCAAGGTGGGAGGACATAATACATTTTCTTTAACAGTTTGTTTCTAAAGTTCTTTAACTTTTTAATTTTTATTATTTTGGAGACGGAGCGTAGAGGACTATCTGCTTTTACAACTGAGCAGGCCATTCCCCCATTAACATTATAGTCCTGCTCTTGCAAAAGAAGCTGGGCATTCCTCCTCTGCAAACAGGGCGGACAAAGGAGCCTACAAGACTGGCCTCAGTTGCAAATAGCAGACCCTGGGGGCTTGTTTATATGTAAACATCTTGGAAATTCAGAAAGTCAGGGAAAGATCAGAGAAACAACAATGTGTCTGGCGACTTGCTAACATTCCACAAACGATGGTATAAAATAAAGCAGAGCGTGTCGTTCGGGGCGGCCGCCATGTTTGTCTTGTCTTGTGTTGTCTTGTGTGTTCATTCTTTTGTTCAGGAAACACGCGGACCCCAACACGGAGTCTTACTCTGTCGCCTAGGTTGCAGTGCAGTGGTGCCATCTCAGCTCACTACAACCTCCGCCTCCCAGGTTCAAGCGATTCTCCTGCCTCAGCCTCCCGAGTAGCTGAGACTACAGTGATGTGCCATCACACCCCACTAATTTTTGTATTTTTAGTAGAGATGGGGTTTCACCATGTTGGGCTGGCTGGTCTCAAACTCCCGGCCCTCAGGTGATCCACCTGCCTCAGCCTCCCAAAGTGTTGGGATTACAGCCGTGAGCTGCTGTGCCCAGCCAGCTCACCCAGTTTTACATCTACCTTAGACCACAGGCAGCGCCACCATGCTTGGCTCTAATTTTTGTATTTTTAGTTGAGACAGGGTTTTGCCATGTTGGTCAGGCTGGTCTTGAACTCCTGGCCTCAAGTGATCCATCTGCCTCAGCCTCCCAAAGTGCTGGGATTACAGGTGTGAGCCACCGTGCCTGGCCCAAAAATTATTTAACTTTTAAATATGTGGTATGTGTAGGGTTGCCAGATAAAATATAGGACGCCTAGCTGAGCTTGAATTTCAGACAGTGAATATTTTCTTCATATAATTGTGTGTCCCAAATACTACATGGGACGTATTTGTACTGAAAAAGTATTCATTGTTCATCTAAAGTTAAAATTTAACTAGTCATCCAGTATTTTTATTCGCTATGTCTGTCAACCTCAGTCTAAGGCCCCATTTGTTTTCTTGCTGAAGGCCTGTGCACCTTGAAACAGGTCTAGTGGAGCCACAAGATGGACACAGCCTGTTCCTGAAACCCTAAAGGCAGGAATGCTGCCTGCTACCAGGCACTCCTATCTTGGGCTATTACAGGAATGAAGAATAACTCTTACTGTTTTTTTTTTTTTTTTTTTTTTTTTTGAGACAGAGTCTCGCTCTGTCACCCAGGCTGGAGTGCTGTGGCCGGATCTCAGCTCACTGCAAGCTCTGCCTCCCGGGTTCACACCATTCTCCTGCCTCAGCCTCCCGGGTAGCTGGGACTACAGGCGCCGCCACCTCGCC
>NC_045436.1:147391807-147392579 GCF_002776525.5 Piliocolobus tephrosceles
GCGCCCGGCTCTTACTGTTTTTGACCCATACATTTATAGGACTGTTTATTTATTTATTATTATAATTATTTTGAGACAGGGTTTTGCTCTTGTTGCCCAGGCTGGAGTGCAATGGTGCAATCTCGGCTCACCACAACCTCTGCCTCCCGGGTTCAAGTGATTCTCCTGCCTCAGCCTCCCGAATAGCTGGGATTACAGGCATGCATCACCACGTCCAGCTAATTTTTTATTTTTTTTTCAGTAGAGACGGAGTTTCATCATGTTGGCCAGGCTGGTCTTGAACTCCTGACCTTAGGTGATCTGCCCGCCTCGGCTTCCCAAAGTGCTGGGATTACAGGTGTGAGCCACTGCGCCCGGCCTGTAGGGCTGTTTATTATAGTACCCAGTAACTATCATTACTAAGTCAAGACAAAAATTTATTTTCCTTACTATGAATATCACAAAAATCTCCAGGCTAGGGAAAGAAAGCAGAGCTTGTGGAGGCAATGGGCAAACTGTGCCCCTCCAAAGGCCAAAACTTCTTCCTAGAAACTAAGTCCTTTGGGGCTCTTTTCCAGGGGCCTGGGGCTGTTTCACAGCTGAGAGCTGTGATGGAAGTCACCACAATGGAATCATTCTCCACCACCATGATATCTTGTAATGTGTTTTTTTACAGCAGGGCCACGCTCCCCTGTGATATTTTTTTTTTTTGGAGACGGAGTCTGGCTCTGCCGCCCAGGCTGGAGTGCAGTGGCCGTATCTCAGCTCACTGCAAGCTCCGCCTCCCGGGTTT
>NC_045436.1:147397579-147463372 GCF_002776525.5 Piliocolobus tephrosceles
GTCTATGACATAAGAATGCATATAAAAATCAACTGTCATCAACATGTGTACATTATTGAGTGCCTACTTCCTTTCCGTGGATTATCTCATTTAATTCTGCGAGGTAGGTTTTATTATGCCCATTTCATAGATAACGTCTGACTCCAGACCTTGCTTTTTTTTTTTTTTTTTTTGAGACAGTCTTGCTCTGTCACCCAGGCTGGAGTGCAATGGCACGATCTCGGCTTACAGCAACCTCTGCCTCCCAGGTTCAGGCGATTCTCCTGCCTTAGCCTCCTGAGTAGCTGGTATTACAGGCACCCACCACCATGCCCAGCTTTTTTTTTTTTTTGTATTTTTAGTAGAGATGGCATTTCACCATATTGGCCAGGCTGGTCTTGAACTGACGTCAGGTGATCTGCCCACCTCGGCCTCCTAAGTGCTGGGATTAAGGCATGAGTCACTGCGCCTGGCTAAGAACTGCATTTTCTAGAGCACATCTTATTGGGTTATTGGATTCTGAATTTATGGGAGCAATTTTATGACTCTATAAATTGTAAAGGGCTGATAACAATGCAAAGTCATTCTTGTCAATAGTCACGTGAATGAATTCTGTGCAGTGGGAGGACAACCTCCCTGATGTGGAAAAGCAGGTTTGTGTCTACTGGCACATTCGTATATTTTTAAATTATTATACTTAAGTTTTGGGATACATGTGCAGAACGTGAAGGTTTGTTACATAGGTATACATGTGCCATGGTGGTTTACTGCACCCATCAACCCATCATCTACATTACGTATTTCTAATGCTATCCCTCCCCTAGTCCCCACTCCCTGATAGGCCCAGGTGTGTGATGTTCCCCTCCTTGTGTCCATGTGTTCTCATTGTTCAACTTCACTTATGAATGAGAACATGTGGTGTTTGGTTTTCTGTTCCTGTGTTAGTTTGCTGAGAATGATGGTTTCCAGCTTCATCCATGTCCCTGTAAAGGACATGAACTCATTCTTTTTTATAGCCGCATAGTATTCCATGGTGTATAGCCACATACATACTACTCCGTACACATTTGTGCTTCTTTGGCTTTTCCTTTGAATCATTTATAACATCTGCCTGATTCCCTGAATTAATGAATGAGCTAAATAAGTTCTTTAACATGGGTCATTTTGTATCTGTATGAGAGTCCCAATTTTGCTTTTTTTTGAAAATTATTCTTGAACAGTTTTAACCACAAGACTTTCCCTGAAGGCTCATGGATAACAAAGAAGGCAGTGAACAGAGTAACGTGTAGCTCCATCATCTGGGGTAGGGGACAGTGCCTCCGTCCTATTTGGTTCTTGGTTGCCTGTTATGTGGCAGATGTTGTCTTTCTCTGATTAGACAGGCATCAAGGATGGCTCAAAGTCCAAACATAAGAGGATAAGGTCTAGGGAGAGTCAAAAACTACTTCTCCATTCTAAGGCTCACTGCCAAATTGAGCTTCTTGTCTGGGGACCTGCCTCTCCTCAGTGAATGTCACCATGGACCCTCCCTCTCCAGAGGCCCAGAGGGTACTGCCTGGTGGCCTCCACTAGAAAACTACTCCGGAGCACAGTCAGCTTGACATCCACAACACAGCCATATATATACAGTTAAATAAGTTACCAGTTTTATGGTGTTTAGAATGGTGGCTATATAAGTGCCATGTAAGTGCTTGCTAAATAAACACACACACACACACACACACACACACACACACACACACACACACCCCACTATAGATACTTTAAGGGAAAAAAAAATCACCAAACCCTGCTGATTTTTGCTATTCATCTTTTGTCTTCCTGGGACCAAGTGGGGAGCATGAATGTGCAGGGTCATTGGGTAGGCTGGGTTTCCCAGGTGTCTATACGGGAGTATTCCCTAACAGAACCTTAACCTTCAGTGGGATAATCCTGCCCTTTGTGGCCCAGGAGTCCTAACAAGATGGCTGAATAAATAACTATATAACCCATAAGAAAAATATGTTAAAACCCTGCATTCTAAAAGGAACTCAAGTGCTTTGTTTTCATTGGGTAGGAATGAAGATGTGGGCTGGCAGGGCATCTCTGACCTGGGTACTTCGTTACCAAAGGGAGGCAGAGGGCCAGAAGCCGGACAACCACATTTCTGAGCAGCCTTTTGCACCATGAGATGGGTGGATAGTGGTGGCTCTTACTGTGCCAGCCTTCTTGGAGCTGGGGTGGGGTAATAGCTTGGCATAGGACAGAGAAGAGATGATTTGGAGCTCAAGGGTCATCACATTGTACAGTATTTGCGACCTTAGCACAATAATAATGAGGCTCTAAAAATGAGATCTTTTAAAGGCAGATTTTCCAGTTCCTTTCATGTTTAAGCAACACATGACTAAGCATGCCATTTCAAATGAGTAGTGCAGAAGTACCTTGCTTTCGCTTTCATTGGACAGAATTTCCAGGGCTTCCAGGTGTGACAAGCCTTGATATTCATCAAACAGCATCCCGTAGTGTGCAGTTCTCTCCATTGTGAGCTGCTGTGCCAGTCTCTGCTTCTCCTTCTCCTTAGCTTCCCTTAACATCTGCAGAAATACACAATGTTTGTACTCTGGATGTGTATTTAAAAGCATCATCTCCTGTGTAAGACATGGGGGAGTTGGGGAGGACTGACTTTGTATTGGAGAGGGGGAGATTCTGGTCACTTTAGAATTTCTAAAGAATGATTTTTTTGATTGGTGCTATTTATAACTTTTACATCATATCCTACTTCGCATTTTACATGTTCATTATGTGAAAGGCAAAGCAAAGCAAAAATTCAATGTCTGGGAATAAACTGGTAAGAAACACACCAAAAGCTTTAATGGCGCTTTCCATTAAGGTGTTTCCCACATGTGTGATTACCTTTCTTATTTTCTTATTCTTATTTCATTTTATTTAGTTTGAGACGGAGTCTCACTCTGTTGCTCAGGCTGGAGTACAGTGGCACAATCTTGGCTCACTAAAACCTCTGCCTCATGGGTTCAAGCAATTCTCCTGCCTCAGCCTCCTGAGGAGCTGGGACTAAAGACCCTTGCCACTATGCCCAGTTGATTTTTGTATTTTTTGGTAGAGACAGGGTTTCACCATGTTGGCCAGACTGGTCTCAAACTCCTGACCTCAAGTGATCCTCCTCCCTCAGCCTCTCAACGTGCTGGGATTACAGGTGTGAGCCACTGCGCCCAGCCAATTTTCTTATTTTCTAAAGTCCCCAAATTTTCTATAATGAGTGAGTTTTATGTATGCTTGAAAAGTTGAATCTCTTATGACAGGATTAACTTTAAGTCCTGCACCTACACAGATGTGAAAGTAGAAATAAGCTGGTCTGATTTTTTCTAAGATTTATTTATTTATTTATTTATTTTTTGAGATGGAGTTTAGCTCTTGTTGCCCAGGCTGGAGTGCAATGGCACGATCTCAGCTCATTGCAACCTCCGCCTCCCGGGTTCAAGTGTTTCTCCTGCCTCAGCCTTCTGAGTAGCTGGGATTATAGGCGCCCACGACCACACCCAGCTAATTTTTTTGTATTTTTAGTAGAGATGGGGTTTCACCATGTTGGCCAGGCTAGTCTTGAACTCCTGACCTCAGGTGACCCGCCCGGCTCAGCCTCACAAAGTGCCAGGATTACAGGTGTGAGCCACCACACCTAGCCGAGTTTTAAAATTTTTTAAATTTTTTTTGTGTGGTTATTAAATTTCCTCAATTTAAAAATTAATAAATATAAACTCATAATGTATTTGTCATCATATACTTACTGTAATTAAGAATATTAACTTAGGGTCAGGCGCAGTGGCTTACACCTGTAATTCCAGTACTTTGGGAGGCCTAGGTGGGCAGATCACTTCAGGTCAGGAGTTCGAGACCAGCCTGGCCAACATGGTGAAACCACGTATCTACCAAAAATACAAAAATTAGCCGGGCATGGTGGTGCATGCCTGTAATTCCAGCTACTCAGGAGGCTGAGGCAGGAGAGGCAGAGGTTGAACCCGGAGGCGCAGTGAGCTGAGATTGCACCACTGCACTCCAGCCTGGGCAACGGAGCGAGACTTGGTCTCAAAACAAAAAAAAACAAAAAAGAATATTAGCTTGTAGATTCTTAAGGCTGGTTTCCAGAAATATGACTGTCAACCAAGTTTCCTCTCCCCATTAATAACTTTTCTCCAGTTATTTTTTGTTGGTTAAACAAAAAGACAACAAATAAACACAAGCCCATCAGTCACTCTCAATTTTCTGCACTTGCATTCTTTGATTCTAAGCATCTTTTATGTGATTCCTCATTAAGTTTACTGAGGCATTACGTTTATGGGGTTCTTTTTTTTTTTTTTTGAGACGGAGTCTCGCTCTGTCGCCCGGGCTGGAGTGCAGTGGCCGGATCTCAGCTCACTGCAAGCTCCGCCTCCCGGGTTCACGCCATTCTCCTGCCTCAGCCTCTGGAGTAGCTGGGACTACAGGCGCCCCCCACCTCGCCCGGCTAGTTTTTTGTATTTTTTAGTAGAGACGGGGTTTCACAGTGTTAGCCAGGATGGTCTCAATCTCCTGACCTCGTGATCTGCCCCTCTCGGCCTCCCAAAGTGCTGGGATTACAGGCTTGAGCCACCGCGCCCGGCTTTATGGGGTTCTTTAATTTCTGTGGAGAGCTCTGTAAAGACACTGGCCACCACCAGAAGGTCACAGGGGAAGAGAACTAAAGAATAGACTTTGGTTTTTATTGTGTGCCAGTGAAACAATCAGCCTCATTTCCTTTCGGGTTCTTGAGGTTGTCTGCCAAGAACCCACAGGGCCGCAAAAAGAATTCTCTCTCCTGTCTGTCTTTAAGACTAAATTAGCACAGACTCTGAATTTTAAAGTTTTTCAATCAACCCAATGAAACCATCACTGGAAACTTTTAACACTGGCAATAAAAACTAAGTATCCCCACTGATCTCAGGGGTTGGTGGTGGTAAAATAAAATAACAAAGTGACACTGAAATCACTTGCTTTCTCTACACCAGCTTCCACCTGTGAATCTGGGCTTTGGGAGAGAAGAAAGAAGAGATGAAATTGAAGAGAAACGGAAAGGGTCACTCTGGAATGATGTGGACTCACTCAAAACTGGGGAGTAGGCCAGGCAGGACAGCTCATGCCTGTAATCTCAGCACTTTGGGAGGCTGAGGTGGGCCGATCACTAGGTCAGGAGTTCGAAACCAGCCTGGTCAATATGATGAAACCCCGCCTCTACTAAAAATTCAAAATATTAGCTGGGTGTGGTGGCGGGCACCTGTAATCCCAGCTATTCAGGAAGGAGGCAAGAGAATCATTTGAACCTGGGAGAGAGAGGTTGCCGTGAGCTGAGATTGCGCCATTGCACTCCAGCCTGGGTGACAGAGTGAGACTCCATCTCAAACAAACAAACAAACAAACTGGGGAGTGAAATTAAAGCTGCCTAAGGGATAACCAGCTTGACAAGGGATGCTGGTTCTATTTTCCTACTGGAAAAGAAAGGGAAGTTGGTTTCAATAGCAGGGAATGATCCTGGCCTGGAAGAATTTCTGACACAGAGAAGCTATGGAGACTTACATGGGTGGAATCCAAGGACTCCCTGTCCCTATGTTATTTAAAGAGTATTCCCTGTGCTTGGCTGGGAGCAGTGGCTCACACCTGTAATCCCAGTACTTTGGGAGGCTGAATTGGGTGGATCATCTGAGGTCAGGAGTTCGGGACCAGTCTGGCCAACTTGGTGAAACCCTGTCTCTACTAAAAATACAAAAACTAGCCGGGTGTGGTGGTGCACACCTGTAATCCCAGCTACTCAGGAGGCTGAGGCAGGAGAATTGCTTGAACCCAGGAGGCGGAGGTTGCAGTGAGCTGAGATTGTGCTCCATCCTGGGTGACAGAGTGAGGCTCTGTCTCAAAAAAAAAAAAAAAAAAAGAAAAGAAAAAAGAAAGAAAGAAAGCAAAAGAAAGAGTATTCCCTGTGCCACTGGGATAAAAATATGGGAGAAATGTAGTTAGTGCATGCATGCACGCTTCTAGTTTCTATAGTTATATATTTCTTTAGTGTGTAAAGGAAAAATATAATGGACTCCCCTGTGTCAGCTGATGTGAGCTTCATCTTTCCAGTTGTCTAAAAGACCTTGGAGCCATCCCTGACAACTCCGTCTATCCCACAGCTCACATTCATTCCAACAAGTGATCTGGATCTATCTTCAAATTATACCCAGAATCAGCCATTCCTCACTACCTACAAGGCCTCCATGCTGCACGGGGCCACGGTTATCTCTTGTTTAGAAAGTGCAATTGCCTGCAGCGGAGGGTGTGACAGTGCAACCTGCAGACCTCCCTCCTACTCCTGGGAGCATAAATGCCGGACTTTGAAATCCAGCCTTCAGCCTCCCACAGCTCCTCCCTGCCAATCACTGGTGCAGCAAGGCACTAAGGCAGACCTGTTCCTGGAAGATGAGGTCTCCTTTGTCAGCAGCCTTTGGCTGAAGGGCTTTCCCATGGCTTCGCCCAGCCTTTCCCAGGTCACACTGCAGTCTAGGACACTTCCATTCATTTTTCTCTCCCTCTTTCCTTCACTGGGATGGGACCGGCATCTTGGTCTAATGGTTCTCCCAGCCTTCCTGGGCTCCCTCCTCGTTTTCTCTCACACACACTTCCCCTAATGAAATCCTTGCACATTTAAGCCCATGTAAGCCCATCTTGGTGTCTGTTTCTGGGAGGGCACAGACTAATGCTCATTCTAACCAGTCTCCCTGCCCTTGGTCCTCCCAGCCAATTTTCTACCCAGGAACTAGAGGGGTCCTATTAAAGCACAAATCAGATTCTGTCACTTCTTTTCTCAAAATGCTGCAATGGTTTCCCCATTTCACTAACAGTCAAACCCAAGGTCCTTACGAATGTCTGCCACTTCCCATCACCACTCTGGTGTCCTCTTCAACAACTCTCACCCGGAGCTCACTCCTCTCCATCACGGGCATCCTGCTGTTCTGTGTTCATACCAGACACTTCTGCTTCAGGGCCTTTGCATGAGTTCTCCCTTGGCCTGGAATGAGCTTTACTCAGGTTCCTGCATGGCCAACGCTCTCATCTCCTTCCAGGATTTGCTCACATGTCATCATCTGCCCAAGGCCGCCTCACTATCCTACTTAACACTCAGCCTGCCCCTCACACCCATATTCCTGATTCCTGATCACCTCTTCCTGTTCTACTTTGTCTTTTTCCCCATGGCACTTGTCACTTTCTGAAATACCAGATATTGCCTTCCACATCCCCTCTCCATGAGGCTGGAAGTAAGGTATTTCAAGATGATGGGGCCAGAAGATGTGGGCTCAGCAGTGTGCTACCCATGAGAGCCCCCTGGGACGAGTCTCCTGTGTGAGCAGAATATTCATGCTGCACTTTGTGAGAGCGAAAGGTAAACCTTTTTGTTCTAAGTCATACAGATACTTGGGGGTGGTTGTTCTTTTATGACATATGAACATGTTCTTTTATGTTCTTTTATGACTAATTACCTAACTAATACTAATCTATTTTCCTCCTCCTCCTCCTCCTCCTTCTTCTCCTTCTCCTCCTTCTCCTTCTCCTCCTCCTCCTCCTTCTTCTTCTTCCTTCCTCTTCCTCTTCTTTTTTTTTGAGATGCAGTCCCACTCTGTTGCCCAGGCTGGAGTACAGTGGCACAATCTCAGCTCACTGCAACTGCCACCTCCCTGGTTCAAGCAATTCCCCTGCCTCAGCCTCCCGAGTAGCTGGGATTACAGGTGCTTGCCCCCACATCTGGCTAATTTTTTTTTTTTTTTTTGTATTTTTAGTAAAGACAGGGTTTCATCATCTTGGTCAGACTGGTCTTGAACTCCTAACCTCAAGTGATCTGCCTACCTCGGCCTCCCAAAGTGCTGGGATTATGGGTGTGAGCCACCGTGCCCAGTCATCTATTTTATTTTTCAAGGAGCAGGAGGGTGATGGTCTAGATGATCCTGCAAAGTCCCTCCCTGGACTACAACATCAGAGTGCTCATACTTGGGTTATTCCAGAAGAGGCAAGAAGAAATAGCCTCAAACAAAAGCTTCTAGGGGTTGCCATGAACATATTCTCAGTGATAGCTGTTCATGAAGGCAACCTTCATGGGTTCCTAGTATAAGTCCTGCCCGTGACATTTACAAAATCCACTGCTGCATCAGCTGCCTCTGATTTCAGGAAAGCACAGAGACCTGGTGCATCAGTCTCTCATGGAGGAGGTAGACTGGGGCATGCCTGGACTGTGCGATAAGTTAGGCATGTTTTAGCTGGAAGAGTGAGTCATTATTTGGAAAATAAGACAAATATTATTTCCAATTTTCTTAACTATTGTAAGTAGGCAAAGATAGATTGAATTCTTTGTATTATGTTTTGCAAGAAGGGCTGGAAAACTTTAGTGCTGCAAGTGTGAGAGAAGACCATCCTTGCACATATCAAGAGAAATAGAATATAAAATTCCAATGAGATATTTTTCCACCTATTATACCAACACATAATAACGACAATGATGACAACTAACGTTTCTGAGTGCTTACTAAGAGCTGGGTTCTATTCTAACTCAGCTTAGCCTCAGAGCAAAGTTATTGGTAGGTATGTAAATTATCCCCGGTGTACAGATGAGCAAGCTGAGGCACAGAGGGGCTAAGTAACTTGCCCAAGGTCACACAGCTACTAAGTGGTAGCGATGGGATGCACACCATAACATAAATGGATCATCTTCAAGAAATAATGTTAAGTGAATTAAGCAAGGAACAAGAGTATGTTTAGTACGCTACCATTGGGTTGAAAAAGTATGTGTGTATTTATGTACATGTCTATCCATGTACATACACATATACTTATACATCTGTATATTTATATATAGCTGCATCTATAGATCTATATCCATATCTACATGCTGTCTCTGATAGAATCCTTAAGAAACTGTTAAAAGTGGTTGTCTCCTCTGAGGAATTAAATGACTGAGGAAACGGAGGTAGTAGAAGCTCAATTTTTTCTCTCTGTTCTTTTGTGCCATTTGATTTGAATCGCATGCTTTAAATTAGCTATTCGAAAAGATAAATAAAAATGTATTTACTTTATTGACTGAAAGAAAAAATTGCAAAAGTATATAATCCAACCTGAGACAAGGAAACAGTTCTCTCCATGAGCGTCTTGGTCCGCTTAAAGCCCGGGTCACTTTCTGCAAGGACATTCATGGTTTTCTTGCCGATGAATTCCAACGCATCAAGGCCTCCAGTTAAGACGCTTTTACCCTGCAGATGAGATAACTGCATGAGATTAGATTTTTAGGTTTTGCTGTTTCGCAGGGGTCAGCAACTCCTAGGTAACTGGCACTATCTTCAAATATTAAAATCAATATAAAGTCACAATTTTTTCTCATCAGGAAAAAATTATCATCCATTTAACCCTATTTTCTTTTCCTTGGAAAAACATATGTTATATAATTTGTAGGACATACAATGTTATTAAAAATGATGCTTAGAAAAAAAACAAAACATATGTTTTGGCTCTCTGTGTATGAATAAATATTTATCTAAGACATAAAATTAACAGGTGACCCAATTGCTGTTTTCTGTTTAAAAAAAAATTTTAACCCAAGTAACAGAGTTGCTTGGAGCAGCCTATTAAAATGTCAAGTAGTCCTGCTAATTTAGGGACTTCTTTAATCTAGGGCCCTGGAGGGTAAGACCTTCAGGCTGTTTCAGACGGTTCTTGCATACTCTCAGAAACTAGCAATAACTGCCTATAATTAGTATATCCATGAAATAAGACATGTTGATTTCCTTGTACTTCTGGCTTTAGAAACTGGTGTATTATATAGTTATCCTTCTGCAAATCCCTTTGTCAGTCATTGTTGCCTTTTTTAAAAGATTGAAAGAACCCAGACTTACTCACATAAACTATTCAAGTGAACAGAACTGTGTACATTTCTTTGCAACTCTTTCATACATACACTCCAACTGTATAACTGCAATTATAATATGCATACATCTGTGTTTTTTCCCACCATACATAAAAATGATATAAATTTTATTGTATTATGATATTATTACTGATATGCAATTTCCAATCTTCATAATTATCATTTAAATAGAAATACTGAATTTCATTGAATTAATATACTTTATTTTCATCTTGGGCATTTAGACTGCTTTTAGATTTGGGAGCCAACAGTAATCTTGCTATAAATCAGATTTTTCAGTGCTCACACTTCAGGGGGATGATGGGACAGCAGCAATTCACACTTCTGTGTAATTTGACTTAGTGCCTGCTAACATCCTACGAAAAATTATCTTATTGAGAATAAAATGGTGGAAGAAAGGACATAGGGATTTGTGTTAAGGATAGACCTGGAGGGGTAGTGTCTGGAACTTGGGAAAGAGGGGTCAAGAAGGTTGGAGAGAACCCAGAAAGGAATGTGAGGCTGCTGAAGACAAACTCAAGAGTGCCCTCTTGGTAGCTCAGATAGGCTGTGAACTCATTTCTTATACTAGAGATATTGACAGAGCTCCATTCATTTCCCATCCTACAAACCCCCCACAGGGGTGGTTGACTTGTATTGCTATTTGACTCCTAAGACAGATTTGCTGCTCCTTCTTCACCCCACCCCAGTCTAGAGGTCCTCAAATAGCAAAGAGAACACTGGTCATTTTCTATATTTCTGGCATGTCCTAACCCCAAGGTCTGGGTGAGATACTCTCATGTTTGACCGCAGCCCTCACCTCTTCCCGAATTACATTGTGTTTATCTGTTCAGTCACCTTGGTCCTCCAGGATATTGTGCCCTCTTGTTTGCCAGCATATATCCAAGATCCGGAACAGATCCTGGAACATAGTGAGGGCTAATCATGTTTCTGTTGTTGTTTTTCTTTTAACGAATGGATGAATGAATAAATGGGACACGAGCTACATTTTTAGAAAAACTAGTTAGTTTACACAGCAAGAAATAAACTTTCACATGTGTAATCCCAGCACTTTGGGCGGCCAAGGCGGGAGGATCGCTTGAAGTCTAGAGTTCAAGACAAGCCTGGCCAACATGGTGAAACCCCGTCTCTACTAAAAACACAAAAATTAGCTGGGTGTGATGGTGGGCACCTGTAATCCCAGCTACTTGGGAGGCTGAGGTGGGAGAATCGCTTGAACCAGGGATGCAGAGGTTGCAGTGAGCCGAGAATGCACCCCTGCACTCCAGCCTGCAGGAAACGGGGGGAACACATCTAAAAAAAAAAAAAAAAAAAAGAAAGAAAGAAATCTTTCTCCCTGACCCTGAGGACCAGCTAGCTGCCTTATCTCAGTTGAGATGCCTCCCTTTTTTCAATATTCACCAATGTCTTGCTGCTAATATTGAGCTTCTTTTAAGAGGTAGGCAGGGATCGGGGGGGTACACTTATGGTGATGTAAGCAAGAGGAAGGGTGGGAATGAAGAGGTAGGGAAGAGGGAAGAACGCTGGTCTCCGGAAACACTTCAGAAACATATCTGGGCTGCTTTTCCTGTCTTGTAACTGGTACTCTTTATTTAAACGGTTTAATGCTTTTTCAAATTTAGGGGTAAGATAAGCAGAGCATTTAGGAAAAACAGTTGTCCCAGCTCTGACAAAGAGTTCTCTCTCCCTCAACCAGAGGTTGTCTTTGCTGCAGCTGGAAAGGACTCTGTTAAATCAGACTGAAAAATGTTCCTTCCAAACAGCTCCTTTCTTTTAAACATAAAATAGATTTCATTTTGCCCTTATTATTTTGAATCCAAGGTTACGTCTGCTTTGTAGCAGAAAACATAAAAAAAAAAAAAAAAAAACCATAATCCAAAGTTCTGAGCAAGGCCATCGTTTCTCTGATGTATCTAGGTCACTGGTAAATGGAAATATCAAAAGAAGGCCCTGGGAAATACAGGGGAAAGAGAGGAAGCAGCCAGCGACTCACAGTGTTTTGAACCACATTGGTGATGGCAGACAGCATACCCCGAGAGGCCGATGAAGGGGAGGTGGGTGGGCTTTCTGCAGAGCCCTGATCTGTGGCTGCATCTGTTACTAAAGAGAAGAAAGGAATCCTTTAAGAGTTCATGTTGCTGATCTGAACTTGGAAACCCTCTGATTATGCACATGGTGTAATAAAGTCCAAGAACACCCAGAGGAGACGCATCACTCACTTGCAGGGACTCCGTTTTCAGTGTCTGGTTGGGCCCCTTCAGAAGATCCAGAATTTACACCATGAATCCGTAGAGTGGCCCCTGCTTTTTCCTTGACTGCCGTCAATCCATGACCTGTTGGAAATAAAAATATGGTTCATGGATACATTAGAAATCCATGGTCTGCAAGTCTGCCACCTAATCTTACAAAGCTGTTTTAAGTTGTAGAAATACATAGTGTTTTGTTTGCTTGTTTGTTTTAAGACAGAGTCTCGCTCTGTCACCCAGACTGGAGTGCAGTGGTGCAATCTCGGCTCACTGCAACCTCTGCCTCCTGTGTTCAAGTGGTTCTCCCGCCTCAGCCTCCCGAGCAGCTGGGATTACAGATGCGCGCCACCACACCCGGCTAATTTTTGTGCCTTTAGTGAAGACTGGGTTTTACTAAATGTTGGCCGGGCTTGTCTTAAACTCCTGACTTCAGGTGGCAACCCACCTCGGCCTCCCAAAGTGCTGGGATTACAGGCGTGAGCCATCGCACCTGGTATGTAAAAGTACATCCTGATTGAAAGAAAGAAGAATCCCTGCTCCCTGAGATGTGGGTTCCAATATGAGCTCAGTTTCACCCCTGCCTTGTTGAATGACCTTGGAGAAGTTACCTAGCCTCATTGAGTTATTGTGACGTGCAAATGAGATACACGTAGATAAAGTGCTCCCAGATGCTTCACTGTTTGCTTTTGCTTCTCACACCACCCAGTCATCAACCTGGAATTCTAAGCTCAACACACTGTCTTTGTATAGTGTACCTGTCTCATCCTCTTTACTCTTTTGTAGTTCCTTATGGAAGATACTCTTCGTTCATTTTTTTGATTCCTTGCAGGCTTAGCACATGGCAGATGATCAATTAATATTGGTTGGATTGAAATCAACTGAGTCTCAGAGTGTTCTTTAAAGCATTAGGCCTTCCTTTAGGCATGGAGAGTGAAGGTTCTGGAGCTGACATCCCAAAATCAAAAGGCAGGTCAGCGGAGAAACCAGGAAGGCCACCCAACAGCCCTGACGGCTGTCTTAAACAATACTGCCCTGACAGTTGTCTTAAACAATAATGATACAGATCAGCTTTAACAGTAGTCAGGCAGGCAAAGGGCACAGGTTTTACTCCATCTGAGCAAGGACAATACCCACATTCCCTAGAGCCTGGCACAACGGTTATTCAATAACTCTTTGGTAAATACAGAGCTGACCTTCCTACCCACGTGGAAAAACCCCAGCCTTCGACCTGATAGGGACATAGTCTTGTCTACATTTTATTCTGGAGAGATTTTCCTCCCTTTGAGGCCTTCACGATGAGTTATAGTTTTTCTGAACTGTCAAACCACTGAAGGAATGAATAGCCTACGGATGGTCCGAAGTGGCTGTCTGACTTCTTGAAGGAGAAACAGCACAGGCTGCCATCATCCTGAGCACTCACGAAGAAAATGAAAGATTTCTCTCGGGACCTGGGTAACCTCCGGTTGCTAAAACACAAGGCAGTAACATGAGGAAAAACTTCCCAAGTCCCAACAGAATTTAAGAGCTAACTAGAACCACCTAGTCTTAGAAGACACTGTTAAAATAACCAGTTGTCCATTTTCTGAATAAGAAAGGGGAAGACATGGATGACTCCCAAACCTAAAGAGTAGCATTTTAGCAGTTGTAACCTTATTTATCCTAGTGATCTTAGCATAAACAAGGCACTGATATTTGACAAATATAGAAGGGATTATGTCCAATGGAAATACACTACCTAGAAAACCCTGAAAGTTAAACATTATTTACAACTGTAATTACATATAGAAATATGTGTTTCTATTCATGTGCAGATTAGACACAGTTCAAATTAATTACTGAGTTACTTGAAAAAATAAAAGTGTACTGTGACTGCTAATGCTTGAATTAATTATCTCTAGCTTCCAATGAATTTCAAGCATTGTTTCTTTTTTTTTTTGTAAAGCTGAACTTTACATTTCTAGTAGAAATATATCTAGTAGAAACTTGTTGAAGTTTCAATAACACATTTAAGTTAGAGGATAGAATATCTAACTCTTTTACATACTGTGTCCAACTTCCCTGCAATTAAAAATATATATAATACGCATTTCCAAAAGGAAATAATGTGCTTCCAAATCTATGATTCTCATCTAGATTTCTGAGAGCCAAAATCAAGGAAAAAAATGAGGTCAAGGAGGCTGGGAGGCACCATCTTCTCCATCTTCTTTGCTTAAGCCATGCAAGAAAGATGATCACACATCCTTCCCTGAGACCGTTTCAGGAGATAATGAATCTCATATTCAGTATCTCTTCTTTCACCTTCTCCATCCCTTGCAGGTTAGGATAATGTCTGGTTCTTTTTGCAGGAAGAATGGCTTCTCGCCATCTCAGAACATAAATGATTACAGATATGTATATATGAGCTGCCTCTAGAAAAATCACTTTGTTTCTGGAAGGAAATACGATTTTATGTGCATATAAACGGGATCTATCTGTTTAACAATGAAAATAGGCTGCTATTCCAACTACATTTTCTTATTAACAATTCTTTTTCTGAATTTTTTGTTAAGGAAAGTACCTTTTTACTGCATTCTACTAGAAATATAAAGTTCAGCTTTCCAAAAAAAAGAAACGAAAAAATGTAAAGTTCAGCTTTATATTTATGTATGAGCTATAATTTTTCATAGCTAAGGTTTAGACACTGTGCCACGCCTTACTCTAGAGAGTAACCTCTAAAACTTTACTTAGTGTGACATCTAGTGTCCAGAACAAGAAAACAGTAATATGAAGTCCCTGTTGCCTTTTGATTGGGAGTGATTCATCTCCAGAGGTACTGACTGGGACCTACCAATGAGAGAAAAACAATAAATATGAATAATACCATAAGGTATAGTATACATGGATTAATTTCTTCACGTGTCATCCCAAACCCCAAGTATCCTCAAAAGCTGAAACCCCTCTAAATTCCATGATTCTAAAGATGGAATATCCTCTACTCTTTGGCTCACTGCAATAGAAGGTGAGTGCTGCAAAGAAGATGAGAAAGTCGTGCAAATGCTGTGATAATGTATCATTTTAAAATAAATGCCGAATGATTGGCTGGTATTTAATTCACTACCTATACTCGAATGGAAAACACCTTAAACTTAGGAGTCAGGAGCCTTGTGGAGGATTTCTGCTCCTATCATTTATTAGCTGTGTAATACTGGTGAGCTGCTTAACCTCGCTGAAGGTCTGCTGCTATGCGTTCTCTGAAAGGAGGATTACCTCTCAGAGTTTTGTGAGATTATTGAGAAGAAACATGTGAAACCTCTGCTACGGCCAACATTTATTGAGCACTTACTATGTCCTAACACTGTACTAAATATGTTTAGTACAGTACATTATCTCATTTAATCTTCTCAACGACCTTATGAGGTCCCTTAGGATATTAGTATACTCATTTCACAACTGAGAAAACTGAGACCTGGTGAGGTGAAATCACTTTCCCAAGGCCCTAAAACCAATCAGTGACAAAGGCGGGATTCCAACTCAGTCCTTCTGACTCTAGAACCCACATGTGTCATCACTATGTTATGTCAAGAAAGTTTTATTGCCATTTATAGTTGAATAAATGTCATTTTAATCCCATTTCTGTAACTCCTTGGAAATCAGATCCTTAGTTTGGAACTTCCTACTTTTTAAAACATTGTTTTATTCTAAAATGCACTTGACTTACCTTACCATGACCAAAGAACAAGGTGAAGGTCACCTCCGCGGTGAAACCTGACTCTAACCCTCTCCCTGTCAACTGTGTTGAGTGATGGCATAGCTTAGTGTTTTTAGGATCATCCCTGTGCTGTGCAGGCTGCATTCTCAAGACACTGTGTAGGGCTATCTTGTAGATCCACTTTGATTTTTTTCTTCCCCAAAAGCACTGTGATCTTTTATGAAGCCCTCTTCTTGCGAATTCCACCAAGATCAAAAAGCCATCGAAGGGAAGTCTCTCCTCTTTCTGGAAAGATGAAATAATTTGCTGGTTATCTGAAATAATCAAGATGAAATAATTTGCAAAAAGAGTATGCTGGGCAGGCAAGGTGGCTCGTGCCTGTAATCCCAGCACTTTGGGAGGCCAAAGTAGGCGGATCACCTGAGATCAGGAGGTCCAGCCATCCTGGCCAACATGGTGAAACCCCATCTCTACTAAAAATACAAAAATTAGCGGGGTGTGGTGGTGGGTGCCTGTAATCCCAGCTACTTGGGAGCCTGAGGCAGGAGAATCGTTTGAACCCAGGAGGCAGAGGTGCAGTGAGCTGAGTTTGCGCCATTGCACTCCAGCCTGGGTGACAGAGCCAGACTCCGACTCCAGCTCAAAAAAAAAAAAAAAAAAAAGAGTATGCTGGGAAGTTCTCTCTGACCAAGTGGTAACTCAGGGAAGCAGCAGCAGTTCTCTGCAGCACCCTGGATGACTGGGTAGCTCAATGGGTACTTCCTATTGGTCCCATATGCTAAAGGATCACAAGGGCACACGCTAACTCATTAGGAAGGTTTCTCCCTCTTAGCTTGTTTTATTTTTCAATACAATATTTCCTTCTTTTTCTTTTTTTAACTTTTTTTTCTTCTTTTTCAAAAAATGAATATATTAAAAAGAAACTTTAAAAAATCCCATAATATCACATCTCTGATATATCTGGTTGAATTTTACTCCAATTTTTTTTGTGGTAAAATGCACATGACCTACATTTTACCATCTTAACTTTTCTGACCTGAATAGTTCAGAGGTACCAAATACATTCACAATATTGTGCAACCATTGCCACTATCCATCTCCAGAACTCTCTCTCTTATGTAAAACTGAAACTCTATACCCATTAAACAATAACTCCCCACACCCCTCTTTTACCAGCCCCTGGAAACCATCATTCTACATTCCACTAGTCAGAACGTTCTCAAATCTCTATGATTTTGACTATTTCTAACTGCCTCACAGAAGTGGAATCACACAGTACTTGTCTTTTTGTGACTGGCTCATTTCACTTAGCATAATGTCCTCAAGGTTCATCCATGTTGTAACATATGTCAGAATTTCCTTCGTTTTAAAATCTGAATAATATTCCCTTGTATGTAGAGACCACATTTGGCTTTTCCATTCATCTGTCCATAGACACTTGGGTTGCTTCTGTGCTTTAGCTATTGTGAATAACGCTGCTATGATCATGGGTGTACAAATACCTCCTTGGGACCTTGCCTTTAATTCTTTTGGAAATATAATCAGAAGTGGAATTGGTGGATCATATGGTAATTCTGTTTTTCGTTTTTTGAGGAACTGTCATACTGTCTTCCACAGCAGTTGTACCATTTTATAACCCCAGCAAGAGCACACAAGGGTTCCAATTTCTCCACATCCTCACCAACACTTATTTTCTGTTTTCTTAAAAAATAATAGTCATTCTTATACCGAAATATTAGTGGTAAAAAATTTTCAAAGAGTCATTCTAATGGGTGTGAGGTAGTATCTCATCATAGTTTTGATTAGCATTTCCCTAATGATTAGTGGCGTTGAGCATGCTTTCGTATGCAGATTTAAAAGAAAAAATGTTCATAATATTAGCAAGTCCAAAGAGTATAGAAACATAGATAACAGAAGGTGGACCAGCCTCTTTCCGCTTAGATTCCAGTAACTAATAAGCAATAGAGTGTATGAGCTTATAAGGGTCTGTGGAAATAATTAAGGCCTGCAAAAGCTATTGGCTTTAAAAGAAAAAAATTAAATTACAAATTAGATAGTAATTAATATTTACTTAAATGTATTCAAAATGTAATACTGGATCAGTTGGTCAATTATTCAAATAAATTCAACTCCTACATAGTTGATATATATATATGTGTGTGTGTGTGTGTGTGTGTGTGTGTGTGTGTAGTAAATTTAATGAGAAATGTGGGTACATTCTAATGCATTTGCTCTGATAAAGGAGTGACTTCTAAAAGAAGCAATGCTTGGAGATTTTGAAAGACTTAAAGTAGCCCTTTCTCTCCCCTCAACCCCTTCCTTCTAAAGATAACAATTCTAATTATTTCTTGTGATTCTTTTCAAGAATGTAAAAGCATATTTACCTACATATAAGTCTTCTGGACCTGGCTTTTCCATTTGGCAGTTCACAGTTGAAGTCTCAGCACATAGAGATAGTGCTGGGTGCTGTGTGCTGTCTGGAATCACAGTGCTCATTCTCCTTGATTCTGGGAGTGTTGTCTGTTGACAGTGCTCAACTAAGTAAATGCCTCCCTTTGAATTGCCTTTGACCAAAGGGAGCTGGTTCCACCAAGACTATACTACAGTGAATGGTCAATGAGGGAGCTGTTGATATAAAGGCCCGGCCTGGCAGATTAAGGAAAGACATCTCCTAAGACTCATCCCAAACCCCAAGCTCCCTATGGGATAGGCTAAGACCTCTGCTGTAAAGACATTGCAGTTCAACTTCTCCCTTGGCTCAGTTTTCCTTTCCAATCCTTTGCTGTCTTGCAAAGCTTGTTCCAGAAAGCACTTCACAGTAAAACTCCAGCACACAATTTCTGCCTCATCCCTCTGCTGGGCATCCAACCTAGAACAGTGATCTACCTTGGTCTTTTTAATGGCTGCATAGTATCCTGCTGAATGGAGGTAGATATATCTGTATCTGTCTATATGTATATACACTGACTGTGTTTCAGACTCTTCTATCGATGAGTTCAAGATATTATAAAAAGTTGTGAAGAGTAATTGTTCAGAAAAGCACAAATTGATACTACCATGCTCAACCAAAGCGAACTATAGTGCAGCAAAAAGGGAGCCAATCAACCTTCCTTTGTAATAGTCTTTCCTCTCCATATGATGGTTGATGTCCACTCTGTAATCAGATGCTTACTTCCCTTTAGGCTCAAAATAGAAAAGAAGTGTTACTGAACTGATGATATTTGCCCAGAAGTTCAACAGAAACTCATTAACCCCTGTGTTTTATTCATAGAATCTAAAGGATGGTGGACAAACTCTAAGCATTAATCCTATTCTCTTTGTCTCAATTATCCTTAAGAAATTTCATATCACCAGTAATGTCACCTTCAAAAATGAATTCATGCCCTATCGACAGTGATTTACACAGTGACGATGTCTCATTCTAGTACCATTTTGACAAGTTTGCCATCTCTGTAATGAACACTGTCATTTCTGACAGGGCTGGTAGAAGAGTTTCATTAAAATGTGCAGAAGGAAAAAACTATGTACCTTGGGAGAGGATGAGGAAGGGGAACAATGATAATTTTGGAAAAAGTAAATATACAGATCAGGTACATTCTGTACACACCAACCCCCAACCTCAGGTACTCTTGCATAAGATGCTTAAACTCATAAAACTGTCAAAACTAGAATTTCAAATAAACATTTAAGCCTTTGGTGGTATCTAGAAATAAATGACTCATCCTACTATAGAGCTCTTCCTTTTGTATACTTACCTATGTTTTAGTGTTGTTGACTTTCATTTTGACTAATGGTCTATTACTCTTAGCCTAGTAATACATTTTAGGAACAAGTCAGGTCTATAAGATGCTGTGGGATTTGGAACTACTATCAAAACCCTCTTTTCTTTTTTTTTGAGACAGAGTCTTGCTCTGTCACCCAGGCTGGAGTGCAGTGGTGCAATATTGGCTCACTGCAACCTCTGTCTCCCAGGCTCAAGTGATTCTTCTGTTGCAGCCTCCAAGTAGCTGGTACTACAGGGGCGTGTCACCACATCCAGCTAATTTTTGTATTTTTTTAGTAGAGACAGGGTTTTGCCATGTTGGCCAGGCTGGTCTCGAACTCTTGACCTCAAGTGATTCACCTGCCTCAGCCTCCAAAAAAACCCTCTTTTCTAAAATGTTTTCCACTCTTATTTCTGCCTGGAAATGATAACCATGCTTATTTCATTTTACAAACTTATCCAAAGGCATGGGTGACAGGTGACCAAATCTTCTAAGAATGTGATAACAGTGTAGCTGTAGTTGAACCTAATGCAAGAGTTAAGGCCTCTCCAAAAATAATTATTGGCTGAAAAATGTTTGACTTTGTATATGCATTGGGAAGGTCACTTTTTCTCATTTCCCTTAACCTCAGAGTCAAAGTAATGAGGCAAAATACAAAATATAAAAACAAAAAGTACAAATAATTTCAATTAATTTTTTATATTTTTTCACTTAGCACAGTGGGCACAAATATCTTTCTCCTTCTATGCACAGACACAGAATACGGTATCATCATATTCTGGAAGTTGGACGAGACCTTAGAATTTCTCAAGTTTTTCCACCCACACTTTTCCATACAAAGAACCTGAGTCTTAGGTTAAGGGCATGGTGTAGCTAGTTAGTAACAGTGCCTTGTGATCACAAGTTAGTAGCACTCAGGACTGGGTCCCAGGTCTTATGACTCATGGTACAGTGCTCATTCCAAGAGAGTACCAGTTTTCAATTGTTTCTATTCTCCTATTACTCTCCTACCAACTCTTAACAGTTCTAACTATTCTAACTGCAGTTTTTCAACAACTGTAAGAAGTAATGGTTTCCATTTCTACTGCTCAATTAACAGCTCTGTGTTTTGTGAAGGACTATATGTTTTGCACCCCTGTCTGCAGCTGGAATTACCCTGGAGGTATACACAAGGTTTCTGAGTGGAAATCAATTGCAATTGAGCATGTGGTTATTTCTTTACTTTCCAAAGGCAATTTATAAATCTTCAAAGCTTGTCTACTACTGTGAGTGATCTGTTTTCCAATAAGTTTCTTGCCTGATGATAATAAACTGCAAATGCTGTATAGCCATGGGGTTGACATTATGCCTGTACATAGAGGAAGTTGTGCCTCGCTTGCCTCTCTCAATCGCAAGATAGTGGCTCAACATAGACCACAGATCAGGAAGGCACCCATAACCTTAAATTCTCTGTTCACTGAGATCGTTGAACTCCATTCCAACCTGTTTCAGGCTCTGAGCTTGGCACCATGTGTGGGCTGCTTATGATCCCTGTTACCTTTCAGGAGTCAAACTCCCAACCACCAGTGCTTGTTTCCAGCCTGGGAACCCATGACTTCAGCCTCCAGTTAGGCTACATGTTTCAGTTCTGTACAGGTCTACAAAGACACTTATCCAGTTTTGAAATATATATTGCTCTTGTTTTAGCTACTATTGCTACATAGAGTCATAGCATGTCCTGATCAGAAACCTCCAAAATATGCAGTCAGAGCAATTTAGGCAGGGTTTTCAGTCATATTTCTATTGCATTCATTTTGAGGGGGAGGTGGGTAGTGATGATCAGTGGTGACAGACAATTTTAGTACCTGCTTTTCTAAAGATAGCTCTAAAATTTCTCCAAAGGGACTTTTAGAATGAGCATCAATATTTCAAAATTTTAATGACCTTCCTCATGTACCCTTTGCCATTTTGTATGCAAACAAGAGAAAAATGCCAAGATTCTCTAGCTTTTCAAAATTCCAGCACATAGCCAGAGCCATAAAAAATACTAAGGTTCTGGAATTGGTGGTGTAACTGATAAAGATCTCAAACAGAGATGAGAAGAAAATTAAGGTAGGCAGGATGCACCAAATGACAAACTTTTGGTCATCAATGGGCCACATCTATGACAGTGGTCTCATAAGATTATAACACTGTATTTTTCCTGTGCCTTTTCTATGTTTAGATGAGTGGAATACACAAATACTTATTAATTATTGTGTTACAATTGCCTACAATATTCAGTACAGTAATAAGCTGTCCTGTGTTTGTAGCCTCGGAGCAATAGGCTCTGCCACATAGCCTAGCTGTGTAGGTTTGTGTATACTCTGTGAGGTTTGCACAATGATTAAATCATCTAACGACTCATTTCTCAGAAGGCATTCCCATTGTTAAGTGAAGCATGACCATATTGAGAGATGGCCCTAAGAGTCTTGTCCCCAGATATATATACCCTATGTGATCCCTTCCCTTTGGAGTGTGAGCCGGAGTGTAAACAGGATGGGATTCCACTCCTGTGATTAGGTTACTGTATCTGGCAAAGATGAGGAGAATTTTCAGATGTAATTAAGGTCCTTGATCAGTTGAATTTCAGTGACTCACAAGAGAGGTCATCCTCAGTGCACCTGCACTAATCAGGAACGTCTTTAAAACAGAGGGGCCCTTCCTGAAGGTGGCGATTTGAAGCGTGAGAGAGGTTTTCCTGCTGGCTTTGAAAGGGGACCTGAGGGCAGCCCCTAAGAGCTGAAAGTGACCCCTGGTCAATAACCAGCAGGAAACAGGGTCCTCCGTCCTACAACTTCAAAAACTGAATTCTGCCAACAACGTGAATGACCCTAAAATATGGCATCTTCAAAGCAGAGGTGCCAGGTGAGCAGCTGGCAGAGCCACTGGCCTCATCCTCGACTCTGGGCCCCCTTCTAGCTGCACCACCCTATCCTCCAGAGACTTTACAGTTATGGGTGCCTTCCTGATCTGTGGTCTAGGTTGAGCCACTCTCTTGGGATTGAGAGAGGCAAGAAAGGCATAACTTCCATTATATACAAGCACAGTGTCAACCCCAGGGCCATGCTGCCTCAGGCAAACGTGAGCCTTAGATGAGAATACAGCTGGCTGCCACCCTGATTTCAGCCTGGTGAGACAAGCAGCTGTCCCATACCTGAACTCTTGGCCCACAGAAACTGTAAAATCATGAATGCATGTTGTTTTCAGCCTCTAACTTTGTGGTAATTCCTTACACAGCGACAGAAACTAATACAAGAGGGTATACTGAGCTTCATTCTGATATTGCATGAGGAATGTGCAAATGTCATACATTCTCAGAGAAACCACGTGTTTACTCACCCTAGAGGAAAAGTGGCAGGTTTTTCCATCCATGGACTGACAGCTCGCCCATTGAATCTACTATCCAGCATCTTCTTAGGTGTCCTACTGTAATCTGATCTTTGCACATGTACAGTTTTGGTTCCAGTGGACTGTGCTCCAAGGTTTCCAGGTTTTGTTACTTTGTTCAAATATTACTAGTAGATGGTGCTGACATTACTACTTAAAAAGCGGGATATGATTTCTCATGGCACAGGGATCATGTGCCATGAAAAATATGACTGGCACAATGATCATGATGGCCTACAGGAAATTACCTCTCTAGGCTCTTCTGGATCAATTACTACTCAGAGTCAGATGAGAACCACCAGAATTTATAAATTGTTGTGAGGGTAACAAGATGCAGTATTGATCATCTGCATGGTGGCTCAGATACAGAGAAACTTTAAGAGCAACCCCAAACATAAGCACAGGCCGCAGATTAAGACAATGACGTCAGATCAAGTCAAAAGGGACCTGCCATGAAAAAATCACATCTCGCTTTTTTTTTTTTTTTTTGAGACAGACTCTTGTTCTGTTGCCCAGGCTGGAGTGCAGGGGTACAATCTCTGCTCACTGCAACCTCCACCTCCTGGGTTCAAGCAATTCTCCTCCCTCAGCCTCCCATGCAGCTGGGACTACAGGCGCCCACCAACACGCCCAGCTAATTTTTGTATTTTTAGTAGAGACGGGTTTTTACCGTGTTGGCCAGGCTGGTCTCGAACTCCTGACCTCAAGTGATTCATTCACCTGGGCCTCCCAAAGTAGGATTACAGGCGTGAGCCACCGGGCCTGGCCACATTCCACTTTTTAAGCAGTAAAGTCAGCACCATCTACTGGTTACATGTGACCCAGGTAACAAAACCCAGGGCCTTGGAGCACAGTCCACTGGAACCAAAGCTGCATGTGTGCAGAGGTCAGATTACAGCAAGACACCGAAGAAGGTGTTGGATAGTAAATTCAGTGGGCGAGCTGTCAGTCCATGGACAGGAAATCTTGGGAGGGTCCAACAAAGCCCAAAGTCAAATGAGGTGCAGACACTGAATGAGAAACAACAGTAAATGGTCTGACCAACGAGGGCTAGAGCAGTTACAGGGAGCTGCACCTTTAAGTGTGCACAAAGAGCACCTGTAGCTGCTATCACAGGGCAGATAATTTCTGTATTTTCTGTGGCAGGAACTTATATTTAAAAGTTTAATGGAAGAGTAAATCCTCCATCTATTATAGAACCCTCGAAGCACCAAATACATTATAAACCAGAGTGGTTTGGATGCTGTTAAAACTGGAAACATCCAGGACACGTAACTATTTTATGATATAAACCACGAGAAGAGCTGTATAATTTTAGTAACCATATTGTTTACTTTTTCATGACTTATTCCAATTAAAACAATCTTTTAAAACCCCCTTTTTAGTTTTTGGCTTAGAAAGCATGCCACTTCTAACTAAGTGCCACTAGTGGCAAGATCCTTTTGATAGCCACTAAAAGTTCAAACGTTTTTCCAAGGACAGAGGATGCCTGCAGGTGCTTGTCCTCACCCTTGTGAAGAGACACTGTCCTGTTCAGAAAACAAAACAGGTGCCTCTACTTGAACTTAGTTAATTTTGTCATCTGCATATGTGGTACTCAGGCATATCCATCCCCTTCAATAAGCAATAGAGAAAATCTGCTCTCCAGGCTCTTACCAGAGAGGTCAACATTTATTTGGCCACTGCTACTTCTTCCCAGAGCCTTCCTGAGCAAACTGATATTTGACAGAGATGGAATTAGAGGAATGCAATCTATCCGTTCTTTCAGGCAGCCCAAGCTCTATAAAGTTAGATATCTGGCCCTTAACACTGTGGTTATGGTCCACTGAGGTGGGGCAAAAGGCCTTAAGACTTTCCTGGTTTTAGGAGTAACAGTGAAGTGGACCAATTCATGGCCCATCGCAAGATCCTCATGGCCATGGACTGCACCTTAGAACACCTGAAGTGCATGATGTGAAAACTGTTACCTGTGGCTTCCCCTGTCTTCTCCTTACCTTCCACCTTCAAGATGAAATGCCTTTGCTAAATCATCTTAGATATATTGATGTTATACCTTCAGTTTTCATGAAGACAGAATATAAGAAATGGTAACATGAAGAATATCCTGACAAATTTGCACTCAGGAAGGCACTATACTATCCATCATATTTTCTCTTTGTATAAGAACAAATACAGGAAATGTATTTAAAAATGTTAAACCAGAAAAATCGATTTATTTAAATTAAAATTTTGTTTTCAAAGAGAAATAATGTACTGGCAGCCAAGAAGCTCAGAGTTGAGGTCAATACTCAATTACAAAAACTCTATTAGCCGTGGGATATATAAAATATATATCCCTACCAGCACATTGTTTTCTACTTACATTTTAATATCCTGCTAATGAAATATCTTTTATCAAGATATCTCAAATTTTTTTTTTTTGAGACGGAGTCTCGATCTGTCGCCCAGGCTGGAGTGCAGTGGCGCGCTCTCGGCTCACTGCAGGCTCCGCCTCCCGGGTTCACGCCATTCTCCTGCCTCAGCCTCCCAAGTAGCTGGGACTACAGGCGCCCGCCATCTCGCCCGGCTAATTTTTGTATTTTTTAGTAGAGACGGGGTTTCACCGTGTTAGCCAGGATGGTCTTGATCTCCTGACCTCGTGATCCACCCGTCTCGGCCTCCCAAAGTGCTGGGATTACAGGCTTGAGCCACCGCGCCCGGCCCTCAAATCTTTTTTGGGAGTAGATGAGTTGTGCATTACAAGAAATTCAAGTGGAATGATAAACACGAAGCTTTAAGAATATATTACACTTTAAAAGACCGTATAATATAGTGGCTAAAAGCCATACTACTTGGTTTTTAAATTGCAACCCAGACATTCCTGACTTTGCTCAAGGTCTTAGTCTCTCTCTGATTAGCTTTCTTATCTGTAAAGTGCAGCAAACAACAGTTCCTCCATACAGGGTTATTTTGAGGAATAAATGTATTGGAGGAATAAATGAAGCACTTAGAATAGTAAGCACTAAACATGGTTTCCTCATGGGCTAATGTTAAACTTTATTAGTATACAGTGCGATCAAAATGTCCTATCCTATTAGGCTTCGGGACTTTGTCTATTCCAATGCAACATACAATGCTTACCTACGGTGGCAGATGCAGATGACAGCAGAGATTTGCCCCAGGATCCCCAGCCTGCCCATCCTCCTCCACTTGGAGGGGAATCCACAGCCTGGAGAAAAACAGATTAGCCGCAGGTCAGCAATTCAGTATATCCCTGAATGGAAAAACACCTATTGGTTTGAAACAAAGAGGAGGTTTGGAAAAGAATCACCAACAACCGTATCTCATTGGCGTATAGTTTATAAGGGTCATAAAAGAATATCCCGACCCACACTGCAATGTGTACTTTGGAACCAAACTGATTAGTGCTGATCTTGGCTTCTGAAGGCTTGGTTTGAAGTGAGAAGGGAGTTTGATGTTAACTGAGCCTCGATTCTCTCGTATTATCTAGAAGACAAGGAAAAGGCTATATGGGAAAAAGATACACATGAGGGCACAAGAGTGATCTGAAAAAGTTCAAAATGACCTGGACCCTGTTAGTTCTTACAGGGCTTTAAAAAATGTGCTCTTCAAGGTAGAGTTAACTTTTAAACCTCTGGTGCAGCAGGCAGGTGCTTTGGCGTGGATGATGGGCAAAGTGTCTAAAAAGCATCAACATGCCTGGAGACAGATGGGCAGCAGTGACAGGAAGGCTTGCAAGGTAGAAACCTTTGATTCAAGGTGCCCCGCTTCACTCACAGTGACTCCTATAACACAGGGATAAGACTGTCCCTGACCTCAGTGGATTCCAATTCGTTTGCCTAGGTTTTTGGAATTGGAACTGAGAGACTGTGGTTCAGTGTGAACTGTGTGCATGAACAGAAGTTGAAAACTCAGGTTATGTGGGTGACCATGTTATACCCACCACACAGACTAAGAATTAAGAGAAGGCAGAGTGAGCAGAATGGAGATTGGCTTAGAGCTGCTGTTTGGATTCCTGACAGCTTCTTAGTCCCTGGTTTCTGTCCCTCCGAAGGCCCTGCTGCTTTTGATCTTTGGGTTCTATGAGATTCTCTCATATTCTTGTTCATTCTTTTTTTGTTTTTATAATGTTTTGTTCACTGATATACTTTCAGAGCCTAGAAGAGTGCTTGGAATATAATGAGTGCTTAATAAATATTTGTTGAATAAATGGCTGAAATGCATCCACTTTCTCAGTGAGGTGTGCATGTTTCTGTTACTTGCAACCAATGAGTCCTGACTCAGGTAGTGGAACCACAGCGTTCTCTTTCTATCTGGGAACACACTCTAGAAAACAAGGCAAGAATAAATATTCTATGAGTTACCTATATGGAGAATCATAGCTCTTTTGTACTCAAAAGGGAAGAAGGAAGGAAGGAAAGGAGGGAGAAAGGGAGGGAGGGAGGAAGGAAGGGCAGAAAGAAAGTAAGGAGGCAGTGGAAAATTCCTACGGCGTTTGTAGATTCCATAACTTTTGACTCACAGCTGGTCCATTAGTCATCCCTAACTCCCGACTCCCTTGCTGGTTTGTTTTGTTTTGTTTTGTTTTGTTTTGAGACAGAGTCTTGCTCTGTCACCAGGCTGGAGTACAGTGGCACGATCTCAGCTCACTGCAATCTCCGCCTCCTGGGTTCAAGCGATTCCCCGATTCCCCTGCGTCAGCCTCCCCAGTAGCTGGGACTACAGTCGCGCACCACCACGCCTGGCTGACTTTTTGTATTTTTAGTAGAGACGAGGTTTTACCATGTTGGCCAGGATGGTCTCGATCTCTTGACCTCATGATCCGCCCACCTTGGCCTCCCAAAGTGCTGCGATTATAGGCGTGAGCCACCATGCCCAGCCTCCCTTTCTGTTTTCTACTCTTGCAGATAAGCATGGCCATGTGAAACAGTTTTCAACTAATGAGATATATAAATGGTATAGTTTTTGCTTTCATGATACATTATAGTTACAGCAAGTGCCCACTCTTTCCCCTTCTCTTTTTTCCTGCCCAGAATGTGGACATGAAGCTTGAAATTGAAGCAGTCATTTTTGCTGTCACAAGGGAAAGGCCACGGAATCACAGTCACTGGTCCTGGCTCCGCTGAGCTACTAAACCAACATAAGTAGCTGTCTATCTCCATTCTTTCTATTAAGTGAGAGAAAAAAAAAATCACTATTTTGTGAACTACTATATGTTGGATTTTAGTTACTTCGACTCAACAGCATTCCTAACTGATTCAAACCTCACCCATCTGTGTAGAGTACTGGTTGAGACTAAGTTATGGAAGTTAAATTGCTTGGGTTTGACTCCAGGCTCTGCTGTTTTGGACAACAAATTACTCAAGTTATTTTAAGCCTTCATTTCCTCATTATAAAATGCAAAGAATAGTACCATAAGTGCCACAAGTATAAGAACCAATAACTTCACTGGTGGTTGTGAAGATTCAAAGAAATAATTCATATAATGCTGTGAGCTTAGTGCCTGGCATATAGAAATAATGAGAAGAAGAAACTACACTTTTAAGACTAAGAAGCAAAAAGCTTTGAAAGCTAGCTGTCATTTTTTTCTCTCTGTCTGGAAACAATGAGAAGCTTGTTAACATGAACGGAAATATTCATGACTCATCACTGCCTCCTTTCATTTTTGGTGTCTACATTGATTTACTTCACTTCAGCAATGGAATCCAGTGGCAATTTTACACCATTATGAAGACAGATGGAAGTCAGTGATTAATATCAGTCTTTCACAGGACAAATCACTACCTATGATTAAGAAGAGTTAATACAATTAGAGGTGACAGCTTCTGACTCAAATTTATAATATTTATTATGCTCTGACAGCTGGTAATTGACTAGCAAATGGAAATAAATGTTAAATGAGTCTAGAACTTTTTGCTGTATAATAAGTGACTACTTCAATTGCTTTATTAATAAAGTTCTTTGACATTGAGCTGTGACTTCTTGATCAGCTATAAAGAATATTTGTTATCAAATGGCAAATACTTGAATAACTAAATACACATATTTAATATAAAAACATATGGACTAAATGTTAAGCATGAATTATAAATATATCTCATCATGAATATGGTCTCCACTTCAAATGGACTTAATTAATGTCACACAATTAGGAGACGCTACAATAGGCAGCATGGAGCTGCTCAGGTTGCTTATTACCAATAGAGGGGTTTTAAAACTTTTTTCTCACCCTCCCCCCATAACTTCCACCTCCTTCAATAGGCAACTTCACATCCTAATACACAGAGGAAAGAAAATCATCAGATCAGAACTCTCTCAACTTCCTGCCTGCTCCCCATAACTCTTATAACAGCAAATTAGATTTGGCTTGATCAAGAGGGATATTCGAAACTCAACTGGAGATCATTTAAACATCTAAACCTTTGTGTAGTCCTAAGAAAGAATGTAGGATTCTATCAAGTTTACAGTTCTTTTTTCTTTTTAGGAGACAGAGTCTCGCTCTGTTGCCCAAGCTGGAGTGTGTAGTATGATAACAGCTCACTGCATCCTCCAACTCCTGGGCTCAAGTGATCTTCTTGCCTCAGCCTCCAAGTAACTGAGATTACAGGCGTGCATCACCACACTTAACTAATTTTTAAAAATTATTTTTTGTAGAGACAGGATCTCACTGCATTGCCCAGGCTGGTCTTGAACTCATGGCCTCAAGTGATCCTTCTCTCTTGGCCTCCCGAAGTGCTAGGATTACAGGTGACTGCACCTGACCCAAGTTCAATGTTCTTTAAATAGGAAAGACATTTTCATATCTAGTATCCCATTTAAAAGTCTTATCATTAAATAGAAAATGGATTTATTTTAGGCTATCGAGTTTAAAGGTATTAGATAGAAAAAAATTAAATCCCAGAACTCCATCAAATTCAAAGGCCTTTAACATTTAGATGGAAAACATATGTACCTATCTTAAAGATGAAGGAGCGGCGTGGTTGTTCTGTTTCCTTGAGCAGATCGAGAATCAGGTGCTGTGTATAACTTGCATCCAGGAATGTGGGCAATGAAACATATGGGTTCGTAACTCATAGGGTGATCTATGCTTTTTAATTTTTGTAACTCATGACATAGCTACTCTAAAAAGGGGGTCAGTATGACAGCTGGGAGGATGAAAATTGCTCTGCAGCCTGAAACTCTGTCAAAATATCTGATTGAAAATGGCCTCAGTTATTTCAACTTTGGGAAGATTTAAAAATTAAATATAGAAAAGTTGAAAGCATTGAAGATATGCTATTCATATTTTTGTGCATATTTGGTCTATTCTGTACTACTAATATTGAAGGAATCTGACCTACTAAAGTGACAGTTTTTGAAAATAAATCAAAAATGAATACTTGAATTATTAGACTTCTGATTTTAAGTTGAAATCATGCCAAGTTTCTGCACATTATTGAGAGGTCTTTAAGTCAACTCTATAAATGTATTTTAGTAGCTTTATAACAATTATTAAGTACTTAGCAAGGTTTTGTGTAAGTAGATAACTCAGGTACTCAAAAAGGAAGTAGAATATATTATAAATGCAGTTTAAAATATTTAAACGCATTTAAGTTGGTAAAAAGGACCAAACCAAATATTAACCAAAAGTATCTTAAAAGTGACTGTTCGATTTTGCTAGACTTCTAAACAGTGAGATTTGTGAGATTCACGTGAAGCCTAAGGATTGGGTTTTTGAGTTTGTCATCTTCATAGATGGAACACTAGTTGTTTAAACCCAATTAAACGTTTGAGTAGTTCTTTTTATGCACAAAATATACACTGGCCTACACTCATCTAAACACAAATCTAAGTACACTACCCTGCGATTCACAATTACCTCCTCCCTTTCATTATTATGGAAATGCACCTTCCTCTTAGGTACCATAGCACCTCCACCTAAACGTCTCCTGGCCTGGGTAGGTTGGTTTTACTCTCTCCTGGCTTTTCTGGCTTTTCAGCCTTTTTCTATACAAGCGGCTTCCCTGTACAGGCTACATTTCTTTCTTTTTTTTTTTTTTTGAGACGGAGTCTTGTTTTGTCTCCCAGGCTGGAGTGCAGGGGCGTGATCTTGGTTCACTGCAGCCTCCGCCTCCTGGGCTCAAGCGATTTTCCTGCCTCAGCCTCCTGAGTAGCTGGGATTACAGGTGCCCACCACCATGCACGGCTAATTTTTGTATTTTTAGTGGAGGCGGGGTTTCACCTTGTTGGCCAGGCTGGTCTGGAACTCCCGACCTCAGGTGATCTGCCTGTCTTGGCCCCCCAAAGTGCTGGGATTACAGGTGTGAGCCACTGCGCCTGGCCCAGGCTACATTTCTGTGCATGCTTTCTATATAGGTTACATTTAATCATGCACACGATTCCTCTATCTTGAAGTCAACAAATGAAAATCACAACACGAACAAAACGTTTCTTTCAAACTTATCTGGTGTCTGCTCCACATCTTTCTTCTTTGTCTCTTAAAAAAAGGTGCTGATAGTGGCCAGGCACTGTGGCTCACGCCTGTAATCCCAGCACTTTGGTAGGCCAAGGCAGGTGGATCACCTGAGGTTGGGAGTTCGAGACCAGCCTGGCCAACAAGGTGAAACCCTGTCTCTACCAAAAATACAAAAATTAGCCGGGTGTGGTGGTGCATGCTGTAATCCCAGCTACTCGGGAGGCTGAGGCAGGAGAATCGCTTGCACCCGGGAGGTGGAGGTTGTAGTGAGCCGAGATTGTGCCATTGCACTCCAGCCTGGGAGGCAGAGTGAGACTCTGTCTCAAAAAAAAAAAAAAAAAAAGGTGCTTATCTTCCGTATTCACCTCCCTTGTCCCTCCTCCCTCCACAGCAAGGCTCCTATGTCACTACTTCAGGAAATCGTTCTCATCGAGGTCAAGTGGCTTCCTGTTGTCAAAGCCGTGGACTCATTTTAGTCTTTTTATTACTCACTTGACCTCTCAGTAGCATCCAAAGCTCACCCACTTTTCCATCTGCCTTAGAGTGTTCTATTCTGATGGCCTATCTTCTGACTCTCACTTCTTTTCTTTTTTACCATCTTTTAGTATTATGATTTCAGTTATTTACATTAGAATGCTTCTACATGCATATTGTGACATTACAGGGTGCTTCTTAGATTAACCTACAATCCAAGTGCTGTCAGCATGCCAATAAAATATGCAGAGTCCAGTGGTTAGCCAGCATTCTAATCAGGAAAGCCATACTTTGAGGCAGCTATTTATAGAGATTCTATTATCTGTATCTCTAGTAACATCTGATGCTTTGCCAATTACCACACTGAATTGCAAAAATGGGTTTTAACTGGTAAACATGGTGGACTATTTACTAGCATTCTCAATATCTGAAAGGGGTTCTAGATGGTAAAAATAAAGGTATTCAAGGAGCTGGCTTCGGTGGCTCACTCCTATAATCTCAGCACTTTGGGAGGCTAAGGCAGGAGGATCACTTGAAGCCAGGAGTTCAAGACCAGCCTGGGCAACATGGCAAGACCTGGTCTCTACAGAAAAATTTAAAAATTTACCAGGCGTGATGGCGTGCATATGTAGTCCTATCAACTTGGTAGGTTGAGGCAAGAGGATCACTTGAATGCAAGAGTTCAAGACTGCAGTGAGCTATGATCTTGCTACTTCACTCCAGCCTGGGCAACAGAGAGAGACTCTATTTTTTTTTTTAAAGGGCGGGGCCAGGCTTTGTGGCTCATGTCTGTAATCCCAGTACCTTGGGAGGCCATGGTGGGTAGATCATCTGAGGTCAGGAGTTCAAGACCAGCCTGGTTAACAGGGTGAAACCCCATCTCTACTTAAAATACAAAAATTAGCTTGGCATGGTGGCAGACGCCAGTAGTCCCAGCTACTCTGGACGCTGAGGCAGGAGAATCGCTTGAATCTGGGAGGCAGAGGTTGCAGTGAGCCGAGATCACGCCACTGCACTCCAGCCTGGGCGATAGAGGGAGATCCTATCTCAAATAAATAAATAAATGTAAATAAAAATTTAAAAAAGTATTCAAGATTTGTAAATAAGTATATTTTCTACTCCTTCTAGTTTTACATGAATAGGGTGTTACAAAGGATTTTGCCCGGTGTAAATGGTCTTCCATCCATCTTTCAACTCTGGGGAATTCTGGTGACTTGATGCCAGCTATCAGGCAAGAAACCTTAGCTCTGGAAAGAGTTCTCATACACCATTTTCAACTCGCTTGTTAATCACCATTTCATTTAAAAATATCAGTGTGGTACAATGTGATCTGAGACTTGATTTCCCTTATAGAATATGGTAGTGGTGAGACTGTACTACAACTTCTTTGCTTGCTACCATAAGCTATTTAAAAAAAACAAAACCAAACCCTAAGAGCTGTGCCGAACCAAATTGGCTTAGAGACAGAAACCTTCCAGGGCTGAGGGCTTGGCCTCTGTTGTTATTTATATATTAACACCTGGTCCATCTTACCCACTTCCATTACTGAAATAACCACATAGGTGCTGATAGCCTCTGAATCACCTGTCTCTCCAGACCATTTTAACCAACTGTCCACAAAAAATCTTCACTTGGATGTCCTATGGCATAATTTAATACTGAACTCAGGCTGCTGCGGTGGTTCATGCCTATCATCCCAGCACTTTGGGAGGCTGAGGTGAGAGAAGATTTTGAGCCTAGGAGTTTCAGACTTGTCTCAGCAACACAGGGAGACCCCGTCTCTACCAAAAACCAAAGACCAACTGAACTCACCATCTTCTCGATTCATTCTTCCCCATACCCCAACTAGCTCTTTCTGTGTCCTAGTGTTAGTGATTCCCAAACTCTAGTCCACAGACTGACTGCAAGAGTGTCACCTGGGGGAATTCATTAAAAATAGAGTCTCAGCTTCCACTATGATCTTGTGCCTGAGAATCTCTCAGGGTAGAAACCAGGAATCTGAATTTTTAACAGGTTCCCCACATGATTCCAATACACCACCAGATCTGGGAAGCACTGCTCTCTATGGCGGAATGGCACCTTCATCCACCTGGTTGTCCAAGCCAAAACTGGGTGTCACCGTTTAGGGAACACAGAATAGGGAACGTAGGCAGTAGGGAACACTGTCTTTTTACGGCAGGCCTAAAAGGGGAAATACTCAAACAGAACTGGAGAAAACTCTACTCATCTGGTTTAGGGGGCTAAATGCTGTCATGTCTCAACCTGTGTCCCCTACTCCTTGTCTCTCTTGACCGCAACTTTATGGCATTTAAACATTCTGCTTTTCCTTTTTTAGGGAGAGAACTATCCATGGTGGTCCACACGCCCACGTTTTCCCGTGAGAGTACTCACAGCGTTAACACTGGGATTCTTCACCTTCTGCATAATTGGCCTTATGCGTTGGTGTTGAGCAGTAGGGATGACATTTTAAAACTTCTGGGTAACCTTTCTTGGTGTTAAGAATTTAGAGAAATTTGATCTAGATTGGGTCTTTTAAGGATTGACTAGCTAGTATATAATAAGGTCGCACAAGAGCTCTGAGACAAATGTCACTCCCAACCAGTACTCAAGACAAACATCTTTGAATTGAGGCTGAAGACTTCTCTGACTCTTTAAGATGAATTTAAATGCTCCATCTAAAGGTTCCCTTGTGCCTGTCCTATCTAGTACTAGAGGACATGTAATCATTGCTTTCATACAGCACTGCCTTCTCAACTAGACTGTTGGCATCCTGAAGATAGTTACACCACCCAGGTTTCTGGGCATAACGCATTGCATCATGATGCTGGTAGAGGCCTTAGAGAATCTGGTCCAACCTCCAATGCTGAGGACAATTTCTCATGGAGGTTGTAAAGTGGGTTCCTACAGGAGAAGGCTAAATTCAGTGGCTTCTGAGTCTGTATGTCAAAAAGGACAAAAGAAGAAACCCTAAAGATAGAGATAGTTTATCTGAGTGCATAAATGGTGTGGTCCTTCAAAGCAGAGGCGCCAGCCAGAAAGATGGCCTCATCCTTGACTCTGGCCACCTGCTACTCGCAATACCCTACCTGCCAAGTTATGGTGGCCATGCTGCCTGAGGCAAATGTGAGCCTAACAATGTGGATTTTAAGGGGACCCAGACTCAGGTACTTACAAATATATATGCGCGTGCGTGCGCGCGCACACACACACACACACACACACATTTATGCACATTATCACAAAATCTAATGTGTCCTGGAAGTACATCCTCAAAGTCTATTCTGCCAGTTTTCTTTTTTTAGTAAAGCAAGCATTCTCTCACAGAAACTTTTTTTTTTTTTTTTGAGACGGAGTTTCGCTCTTATTGCCCAGGCTAGAGTGCAATGGTGCAATCTCGACTTGCCACAACCTCTGCCTCCCGGGTTCAAGTGATTCTCCTGCCTCAGCCTCCCGAGTAGCTGGGATTACAGGTGCGCTACCACACCCAGCTGATTTTGTATTTTTAGCAGACATGGGGTTTCTCCGTGTTGGTCAGGCTGGTCTCGAACTCCTGACTTCAGGTGATCTGGCCACCTCGGCCTCCCAAAGTGCTGGGATTACAGGTGTGAGCCACCGTGCCCGGCCAGAAACTTTTTTAAAGGGGTGATGAGAATTTATCAGGTGTAGATGAACATGGGGTCAAATAGGCTTTTGTACTTGGCTTTTTTCCTGCAGAACCTGCCATTCCTCAGGGGCGGCCTGTGTTCAATCCAAACAACCACCTTGTAATGAACTTTAGATTCAAGAATTTGTTTTGCGTAATTCACTCTGCTGTGGAGCAACAGGGAAAGAATTGTCTTCATCAATGCAAAATGATTCCTTATGAGTATGCAACGAGAGGCAAATAAAATAGAAAAAAATGAACAATAATCAAAGACTAGGTATAAAATTGACTTCTAATAAAAGGATAAACTACTAAGAGAGATAGTAGAATCCCCTTTCCTGGTAGGCATGTGCCACCACACCCGGCTAATTTTTGTGTTTTTAGTAGAGACGGGGTTTCACCGTGTTGGCCAGGCTGGTCTCGAACTCCTGACCTCAAGTGATCCACCTGCCTTGTCCTCCCAAAGTGCTAGGATTACAGTAGTGAGCCACCGCACCCGGCCTTACTGTGCTATCTTCATGAACAATCCTGTTATAATTATTATGTCTGAAATTGGAATGTATAATCTATCAACAGCATATGGATTTTGAATTAGTAGAGCTTGTATAGTATAAGTCATCTTAGGTAAGAATGCTGTGGCTAAGTTATATTTTTCTTACTGTACCAAGGTATTTGTTAACAGTAGCACTTAGGACGAAAATTGGGAACCATAGCTCCCTACATGAGAAAGACAGTGTGGAGGCAAAGCAGGCTCTGGAGTCAGGTCCTCACTTTGCCATTTCCTATTTGGGCTGATTCTTGACATAATCTAGTGGTCCATCTCTTCACCAATGCCATGCAAACTGCCAAGCCTGCAGCTTATTAATGTCCCACTTACTTCCTGTGTGTTTTGTGGCTGTTATTGCTATTGTTGTTCTAAGATTAATGGATGAAAGTGTCCTAGTAGCCAAAAGAATGAAAGGGCCTGTCTCCAAATACTTTTGAAGTGTTAGTGTAGCACGACAGCATTTTAGAGCTGGAATGATACTGAAGATCACCTACTCAAAGAATCATAAAAAGGACCTTGAAAATTCTTTAGCCTAAAGTAATTATTCTCAATCCTGGCCAAACATTAGAACCACTTGGGGTACTTTAAAAAATTGCTGATGTCCAAGCCCCATTCCTGAATCAGAATCCTTGGGTTTGGGACCCTAGCATCAATATTTTCTATTCTATTCTATTCCATTATACTCTATTTTATTTTATTTATTGTTTTGAGATGGAGTCTCACTCTTGTTGCCCAGGCTGGAGTGCAATGGTGCGATCTCAGCTCACTGCAGCCTTGACCACTTGGGTTCCAGTGATCTTCCTGCCTCTTCCTAAGTAGCAACGACTACAGGTACATGCCACCATGACAGCTAATTTTTTGTATTTTTCACAGAGACAGGGTTCCCCATGTTGCCCAGGCTTCAATATATTTTAAATCTCCCCCAGTGGTTGGTAACATTCAGCTAAAGTTGAGAACTTCTGATCTAGGGGCTCTTAATTATTTAAGGCATCTATAGACGGCTTCAAAGGGTCAGTGACCTCCTGAAACTCATAAACAAAATTTTGTGTATGTTTACCCTATCTGATCCAAACTCCCAGCTGGTCCTCAAATTGCTTCCATAACATCTCTATAAAATGACTGTTTGGCTTTTGTTTAAACATTTCCAGTGAAGGGAAATAAATACCTTGCCCCTGAGAAAGCCCATCGCAGACAGTTCTGAGGGTCAAACCCCTTGAGGAAAGTGGGTGTGAGGGAAGCCCAATCTTGAATACAAGAGTCATAAAACATCAGTCAGAAGGATGCGTCAAGGTCTTCACGTGATAATTCTTCACTTCATAGAGGAAGAACCTGAAGCGCAGAGACATTAGGGTGTCTGGCCCAAGCTCATGGAGTTAATGATAGATGGGAGGGTGAAAGCCCTGGTTCCCTGTTTAGTTCCTGTCCCTCACGTCATGCGCAAGAGTCACCTCAAGGGAGTGATCTGTGGTGGCACACTTCAGGATGAACAGGGCTAGACCTGGCTGAGGGAAGACCCCAATTCTGCCCTCCTGCACCCGCCTTCTAGAAGGCAGTCTATCCCAGACAGGATGAGGAGAGCAGCCTGTCTCCTCCTTTCATGCGGGGCGTCTCCCACCCCTGCCCGGCCCCACATGGCTGGAGGTGAAGACTCCAGGAAAACCTTGCTGGGATAGTCTTCTTGGTGGCCCAGGTGCCAACAGAGAGATCTGGTTTATCTCCTACCCTGAGAGACAGGTGCAGGCACTGAAAGGGGAGGGGTGATGAGTGCATTCTGCCTCTGTTCCCCTGGAAGGTGTTGTGTGATGATAAAACAGTGATCTGAAGGCTGAAGATCTCCACCATGGATTTGTAAGTACACATCAGATTTTAAGTGATCTTAAAGAAACATTGACTTGTTTAGGGTGGAATCAGGCTTGTTAATTATCCAGAGACATGACGTCTGATATTACAATATCTTCCATTTACAACCAAGTAACCCAGGACAAGCTACCATCTCTAAGCCCGGCTGCCACAGGGATAAGCTGGAGTTAGTGATACCCAGGTTTGAACTGCTGGTGGAGTGAATTACATAACAGATAAAGTGCCTAGCAGAGTGCCTGGCACACAGCTTGTGTCTGATAATTGGTGGCTGTTACTGTTAATAATATATTTATCAAAATGCAAATATTATGATAAATTATTTTCATATATGTTTAATCTCACTACATAGCACATTTCTGATGACAGAGGGGATGTCACAGTACATTTTGAACTCCCAATTCCGACCTGCAGAGCTTGCTGCTAGCTCTGCACATGGTAGATATAAGCAAGAACTTAGGCCGAAGTGAACTGAATGACCCATTCTTACCGGATAATTCTGTTCTTGCAGGGGTATTTCGGATCTGGGTTCTGCCTCAAGGCTGACGGAATCAATACACTCAGCAAGTGTATCCTCAGTCACTTCTCCATTGAGAGGGGGCTCCATGGTGTTGGCATCTTGAGGCTGCACAGGGGGCCCAGTGGTGGCAGCCCCTGCACCCTGCACAGCTGCACTTTCATGCCCCTCCCCTCTGGGGTCAGCTGGTGTTGGCTCATGTGAAATTGCAGCTGAATCACAATGCACTTCTGCATCTTCAGGTAAAGAATCACTATTAGGCATCTCAGTAACTTCTGCTTTGTCTCCAGTGGCTAAGGCGTCGCCAGCATCATCAGACATTTTAATATCTGTCAACACAATTACAAACACCTCATGCTTTCATCGGATTGTTAAGCTTCAATTCAAAGCCCTGGATAAATAAATCTGGTAGGGGTAAACTTTTTTTTTTGAGATGGAGTTTCGCTCTTGCTGCCCAGGCCGGAGTGCAATGGCACAATCTCGGCTCACTGCAACCTCCGCCTCCCGGGTTCAAGCGATTCTCCTGCCTCAGCCTCCCAAGTGGCTGGGATTACAGGCATTTGCCACCACACCTGGCTTATTTTGTGTTTTTAGTAGAAACGGGGTTTCTCCATGTTGGTCAGGCTGGTCTCAAACTCCCGACCTCAGGTGATCCACCTGCCTCAGCTTCCCAAATTGCTAGGATTACAGGCGTGAGCCACCGCACCTGACTGGGGCAAACTTTTTTTTAACCAATACTCTATGTAACCTTGTGGGAGACCGAATAATGCAGGGGTCCCCAACCCTGCATTATTCCCCGTATCAGTCCATGGCCTGGTAGGAACCGAGCTGCACAGCAAAGGGTGAGTAGCGGGTGAGTGAGCACAGCTTCCTCTGTATTTACAGCTGCTCCCCATCGCGCTCGCATTACCACCTGAACTCCGCCTCCTGTCAGATCAGTGGTGGCATTAGATTCTCATAGGAGCATGAACCCTATTGTGAACTGCACGTTTGAGGGATCTAGGCTGTGCACTCTTATGAGAATCTAATGCCTGATGATCTGTCTCCCATCACCCCCAGATGTGAGCATCTAGTTGCAGGGAAACAAGCTCAGGGCTCCCACTGGTTCCACCTTTTGGTGAGTTGGATAATTATTTCATTATATATTACAATGTAATAATAACAGAAATAAAGTACACAATAAATGTAAAGTGCTTGAATCATCCCGAAACCATCTCCCCCCACACCCTTTCCGCTGATCTGTGGGAAAATTGTCTTCCACAAAACTAGTTCCTGGTGCCAAAAAGGTTGGGGACTGTGGGAATAATGAATGGCCCCCAAAATAACCATATCCCAATTCCTGGAACGTGTGTTACCTTACATAACAAAAGGATCCTGCAGATGTGAGTAAGTTAAGGATCTTGAGATGAGGGGATTATTTTAGATTATCTGAGTTGGCCTTAAATGTAATTGCAAGTGTCCTTATCATCCGGAGGCAGAGGGAGACTTGACTACAAAGAGGAAAAGGTGATGTGTTGACAGAAGCAGAAGCTGGAGTGACACACTTCGAAGATGAAGGAAGGGGCCCCAAAGCCAAGGAATATGGGTGGCCACCAGAAGCTAAAAAGGAAAAGGAAAAGGGAACCATCCTCCCCTCAGAGACTCTAGAAGGAACCAGGCTGCCAGCAACTTGACTTTAGCCCATGGACACTGATTTCAGACTTCTGACCTCCAGAACTCCAAGATAATAAGTCTGTGTTGGCAAATGCCACAAAGTTAGTTGTAATTTGTCACAGCAGCAATAGGAAGCTAACACAAACCTACAGTGCTATCTTTAAACTTTCCTGGAGCTCTTACTTGGCATGAAGGACTATGCCTATGGGAACTAAGAGTATTACCTATATCTTTAAAATTATTGAATCTGGCTTTATTAATTATATTTGTAGCAATAATGAGAAGAAGCATAAGAAGGCAAGGCATAATGGCTCACACCTGTAATCCCAGCACTTTGGTAGGCTGAGGTGGGTGGATCACATGAGGCCAGGAGTTCAGGACCAGCCAAGGCCAACATGGTGAAACCTTGTCTCTACTAAAAATACAAACATTAGCTGGACATGGTGGCACGCACCTGTAGTCCCAGCTACTTAGGAGGCTAAGGCACAATAATGGCTTGAACCTAGTGGGTGGAGGCTGCAGTAAGCCGAGATCATGTCACTGCACTCTAGCCTGTGTGACAGAGTGAGACTCTGTCTCCAAAAAAGAATAAGTCTAGAAAATACCTGAGCACTTATCAAAAAACTACTTGTCATTTAGTTTTGCAACGTCTTTGTCAGAAATTCACAGTGAGAAAGAGACCTGTATACATACAGTATGCCTTGCTGGGGACCAGCTGATGAAGGCCTAGACGATGGTTTAGTCAAGGATAAACTGGAAGGGTAAGAAGTGAGGTAGAAACCATATAACGAATGTAGTCATTAAAGCAGAAAACTCTTTTGAAGCTTACAAATTATTGATATCAGGTAGAGCAGCACTATTCAATGGAACTTTCAGTGGTAATAAAAATGTTCTGTCTCAACAAACTAAGCATTGAAGGGACATATTTCAAAGTAATAAGAGACTTTTATGACAAACCCACAGCTGACATCATACTGAAGGGGCAAAAGCTGGAAGCATTCCCCTTAGGAACCAGAACAAGATGAGGATACCCACTCTCACCACTTCTATTCAACACAACGGTGGAAGTCCTAGACAGAGCAATCAGGCAAGAGAAAGAAATAAAATAGGAAGAGAGGAAGAAAAACTATCTTTGCAGGTGATATGATTCTACACCTAGAAAATCCCATAGTCTCTGCCCAAAAGCTCCTAGATCTGATAAACAGCTTCAGCAAAGTTTCAAGATACAAAATCAATGTACAAAAATCAGTAGCATTTCTATACACCAATAACGTCCAAGCTGAGGGCCAAATCAAGAATGCAATTCCATTCACAATAGCCACAAATAGAATAAAATACATAGGAATACAGCTAACCAGGGAGATGAAAGAGCTCCACAACGATAATTACAAAACACTGCTCAAAGATATCAGAGATGACACAAATGAAAAAACTTTCCATGCTCATGGATAGGAAGAATCATTATTGTTAAAATCCAAAGCAATGTACAGATTCAATGCTATTCTTATCAAACTACCAATGATGCTTTCCACATAATTAGAAAAAAATATTCTAAAATTCATGTGGAACCAAAAAATAGCCCAAACAGCTAAAGTATTCCTAAGCAAAAAGGACAAAGCTGGAGGCATCACACCACCCAACTTCAAACTACACTACAAGGTTATAGTAACCAAAACACCATGGTACTGGCACAAAAACAAAACACATAAGCCAATAGAACAGAATAGAGAACTCTGAAATAAAGCCACACACCTAACCCATCTGATCTTTGACAAAGCCAACAATAACAAACAATGGGGAAAGGACTCCCTATTCAATAAATGGTGCTGGGATAACAGGCCAGCCGTATGCAGAAGATTGAAACTGGACCCCTTCCTTACACCATATACAAAAATCAACTCAAGATGGACTAAAGACTTCAATGTAAAACCAAAACCTACAAAAACTCTGGAAGAAAACCTAGGAACCTAGGAAATACTATAGCCTGGATATCGGCCCTGGCAAAGATTTCATGACAAAGACTCCAAAAGCAATTGCAACAAGACCAAAAATTGACAAGTGGGAGCTAATTAAACAAAAGAGCTTCTACACAGCAAAAGAAACTATCATCAGAGTAAATGGACAACCTACATAATGGCAGAAAATATTTGCAACTATGCATGTGACAAAGGTCTAATATCCAGAATCCGTAAGGAACTTAAATCAACAAGCAAAAAACAAAACAAAACAAAACAAAACAAAACAAAACAAAATAAAAACCATTAAAAAATGGGCAAATGACATAAACAGGTACTTCTCAAAAGAAAACACATAGGTGGCCAACAAGCATATGAAAAAATGCATAACACCACTAATCATTAGAGAAATGCAAATAAAAACCATAATGAGATACCGTCTCACACACAGATTTTCCCAATAACTCAGGGCTGTCATTGACCACACTTTCACCCTCTCAAGAATATATGTTATCAACAGCTATCATTTATTGAGTGCTTACTGTATCCATGCTTTTAAAATGTATTATCTCCTGTGAGTTGAATGTTATCAGCTCCATTTTACAGACAAGGACACTGAAGCTCAGCACACTTTTAGTAAATTGTACATTTGAAATTTGAGCCCATGTCTGACTTTGAGACTGAACCACATCAGAGCCCTATCAGCAATGCCATCTGCCTCTTTTCTTACATTCAGTCAGTGGCCAAATCCTAGAGGCTCTTTATTGAGAATGCATCTGCATTCTTTTACTCCTATTGTCACGGCAAGGTCCTCATTATGGTTCCTGATGACTATTTGAGTATTGGGTTCCCCTGTTCACTGCAGCTCTTCCCCTTACTTTCCATCCTTCACCTCACAGCTCTAATTACATGGCTCTCCTGCTCACACATCCTCAGGAGCTCCCCCTTCCTCTCCCTCCTGAAATGAGGCCACATGCTTCAGCTGGTACCCAGGGACCTCTGTGCTCTGATCCCACCAGGCTTACCTCCCACGTTTTCCTACAAAACCTTAAATGAGACAGTGTAAATACCTGTGCAATGCCTGGCACATCCACAAGAGACCCTCAGGGGGCTGTTGGTTCCATATGTTGTTCTTTTGCACACTGAAGACCCAGTTAAAATAACAGACTTCTCCATTCTTTGTTCCTCCAGGTTGAACATTTTCCTTCTGAACCCTCCTGAGGGTATTTTGTGTTTATCTTACTTTAGACAATTAAAGTCCTCTTTGGCTAGAGTTGCTTCAGTTTTTCCTATGATTTGTAAATTCTATAGAGACAAAGACCTTCCTTGTTTTGTATTCATATTCTACATAGTACTTGGCATAGCTTCCTGTGCATAGTAGGGAGCTCAACAAATATGCCTGTTGAGTTATATTAATATTTATGTAAAGACACTCAGGAGCTTTCTTACAGCAGATGGTTCCAAATGACTTGACATTTCCGTATCGTCTTTCTTTTTTTCCTTCACCTCCCAGTTAATTGAGTTACAATGTATTTGTATAAGCAAAAATATCTGCCAGACCTTGAATTCAGTGATAACATTCCTGTAAACAAGTCTGCATGTAAGAATGGCAAAGAATGCAAACTTCCCTCGAGCTGGTATACAAAGTTTAGGATATTCAAGGTTGCCCGTGGGCTGTCAAGGAGCCAGGTTCAAGCCTAGCTGAAATAGCAAACAATGATAGAAACCCACTGTATAGAGAAGGGGTAGTATCGTGGGTGGTTTATGGGAGGTGAGTAGAATTGATGGGGGCTGCTACAAAGGCTGTTGTCATTTGGAAGTTTATAAAATCTTTGTGAAAACCTCTCTCTGAATCAGGGCTAGCCTAGGACAAGGTGTTGGCAAACCACAGTCTGCTGGCCAAATTTTGTCCTCTGCCTGTTTTTGTAAACAGTTTTATTGGACCAGACATACACCCTTTGTTTACATATGGGACCGTGGTGGTTTCTCTGGCACTACAATAGCAGAGTTGAGTCATTGCAACACGGGCCATATGGCCTGCAAAGTCAAAAAGCCTAAAATATGTACTATCTGGCCTGTTTCCGAAAATGTTTGCTTACCCATGGCCTAGGACTTTGCTTGATTGCCATGGCCTAAAGATTTCCCCGTCTTAATTTATTATCCTCACATGAGTCCTAGTGACACAAGAATGAGGAGAGTGGGTGCATGAATAAATGATACCTTGCCATCACTTTTATTCTCATTTTTTAAATCAGTAGATGGTAGACATTGTCTGATCTTTTTATTTGTTTGTAAGGTAATTTGAAAATCCTTATTATTAATCTGGATTATTAAGAAGTCCCAAACTATTTCACTTTTCTATAAGCAGGAACATCAGACTAAATCTGGCTGGGATAAACACTTATGGGTAAATAAAAACCATTATGAATACCTGAATGTACAAGCCTTGTCCTCAAGTGTTGTTATCTTGTTCATGAAGTGTCCTAAAATAGTTTAGAATATACTACGTGACACGTGCATGTTAACTTAGTTTTAATTTATGCCCTAAGGGTGGATGGATGACATCTGAAGTGCCTTATTCAGGAATATACTATCCAGGGGTCTTTAGTAAGCCCTTAAAAATCTGTAACGAGGTGTCCACCTTTTTTTAGAGGGTTCAACTACCATCTTCTCTGATGGGCACCCCAGGGTATGCTAATTAGCATAAAGGATATGAGAAATAATTTTTCACCAGTGACATGAAAGATGCCTCAGATATGTGGATCGGCAAGAAATAGCATATAGGTGCCTTCTCTGCTTCTACAGCCAAGATATGAGATTGCACTGAATCCAGCAGCTGACTTACCCTTTGGAGTAGGGTTCTTCTAGGGCCTCCAGCTGAATGCAGGACTCCAAAGCCTGAAGGTGACTAGAAGCTTAGCTGAGTCCTGCCTCTAGAACACAGGCCTAAAAGGACAGTGAGCTAGGACTTCCTTGAGCTTATAAGAACAGACTGGTTAACTAAGCCTGTTTGCTAATACATGTGTGGGTTTATGGCAGAATTCCATCAGTGAACTTGGATTCCTGGTAATTTAGCTCTTGGTAGGGAAGTTGCAGAGGAGGAAATCTATAGCCCTTACCTATCTCTGATGGCCAAACTGCCTTAGGTGAGTTTATCCCAAATGTAGAAAAAGTGCTGCAATAAAACTCTTCTCTGTGGCTGCTCTACATTCAACCAACACAAACCATCCTTTCAGAAATACCCCAGAAACTCAGCTGCAAGATGTTAAACAGGCATTGTTAAAAAGTATTTATGGATTATTATTTAAAATATTTATGGATTATTGTTTAAAATATTTATGGATAATTTATAAAGTTTAGAAATTCTAGATCTTTACATCTGCTAAATTTAAAAATGGTCATCGGTCAGGCACAGTGGCTCACATTCCAGCACTTTGGGAGGCCAAGGCAAGCGGATCACTTGAGGCCAGAGTTCCAGACCAGCCTGGCCAGCAGAGTGAAATTCTGTCTCTATTAAAAATACAAAAAAATTAGCTGGGCATGGTGCCATGTGCCTGTAATCCCAGCTACTCTGCAGGCTGAGGCATAAGAATTGCTTGAACCTGGGGGGCAGAAGCTGCAGTGAGCCAAGATCATGTCACTGTACTCCAGCCTGGGTGACACAGTAAGACCCTGACTCAAAAAAAAAAAAAAAAAAAAAAAAAAAAAATCCCTAATTCAATTTCTAATTGTACAAAAAAAAAAAAAAAAAGGTCATGCAAGATCAGCCCTATTTCAATTTCTAATTGTGTGTATCTCTAATCTATATTTATCTCTCCTTGTTACAGGTCTAATTTTCCCCAAATCAAAACAAAAACAAATTTATTTTTTGTTTGGTTGTTCTGGTAGACCTTTATTGACTGCGGACGCTATCATGATGGGGGCAATGCAATCATTTTTCAGACTGTACCCTTTTGTATGAAACCACTAGAAACTGTGTGTTTGAAATACACAACTGTTTCTGAGCAGGGGCTGCTGGAGTCCACCAGGATTACAGTCGTGACAAGCACTGTGTTTCCTGGGACACTTTCCATCTCCATCTGGGTGTTCCATAAGCCAGACTTAGAAACCTTTCCTGATTTATGGTTAGGAAGATTGATCACTGTAGCCATGTCTCGTGGCCTGGAGGCTAAGGAGACTCAACCCACAGCAACAAGGAGGCTGCTTCAGGAAACTCTAAGGAGAGGAAGGGTGGCATATAAAGAAGCCTTTGTGGGCTGGGAATAAGTTAGTTTTTCATGAGTAAATTCATTCATCACTGAAAATGCTCCCAGTACTATGCGAGGTATTGAAGCAGCAACATCCCAGCTCCAAAAATAAGTATAAAAAAAGTATGGTCACTATCCTTCAGAAATGAATCATCTATCTGTTTGAGGAGCTAACACAAAACAGTTAAAAAGTGATGCAAAACAGCACAGCAAATCAAGGACAGACGTGCCTGAACTAGACTGACCCTGTGCAAAGGAGAACCTTGAAAGTGCCTTTGATGTGGTAATTCAAGCCTGGTGGGATGAGAACATGTGCAAATGTCCAAGCATCAGGGATGGACTCTAGCGATTCAGGACAGGTGTCTGAGAGGCCAGGACGCGAGGCTGCGTGGAGAATAATGAGAGGTGGGAGCAATGGTATTCAGAGGTGGAAAGAGTTGTGCCCTGCAGGCGTCAAGAGATGTGGCCTGTGGTCCCAGCATCCCTTTGTGGGCACACAACTTGCTCATCCTCACTGCGCTTACACCTGCTCCTCTGTAAAGCTAGGATGGACAAACTGATTTGGATGCTTTTTTTCCAAACCCCACCTGCAGGACTGGGGCAAGTCTGTGATGACAGAGAAAAATGAAGACAAGATCGCAAGTTTTTCATAAATCTAAATTTATTAAATGTAAAAGACTGCCTTCATTTTGCAAGTTTAGCCTTTGTGCTTTTTCTTGGTATTAAAATGCTTGGTATTTCATTTTATGGAATAGTGGTGACAGTAGATGGATTTTTTAAAAAAAATGGCCTCAGTTGGCAGCATAAAAATTTGGTTAGCATGATATCCTGTGTGAGGTCATCTCCCCCAGTTAAAAAAAAAAAAAAAGTGTTGGTCAGCGAAGGACCAGAAATAAAATCTCTGTATGACAGGCTCTTAATCAGGTTGTAACAGTTTGTGTGAGTTTGTACAAGGCTTGACAAGTCTATGTACCCAGGCTTCAGCCTATTCTCTGTGTGACTGCACACAGTGCAGGCATTTTTGGACCTACTTCCTCCCCTGTTTAAAAACCATTAGGTGTAAATATCTTCGCACTTCCCATCATAATCCAGCTCCAATCCCTGTCCACCGCTTGCAACTCTCAGTGCCCTCCACTCCTGCCTCACCAGTCTTTTCTGCATTCCCCATAACTCTTCACATCTCCCTGCCTTTGCTTACGTTGGCTCCTCTGCGCCAGTGCTGCCCTTCCTCCAGCTGCCTGGCAAATTCCTATTCCTCTAGATACCCAATGTCTAATGTTCTCTTTCATTGCAAATTTTTCCTTAATCTGCCCCACTCCTTCCAGTGAAATAACTGCTCCCTCTTCTACGTTTTTGGCACTTTGCACAGATTTCTATTGCATGTATTTATGGAGTATTTACTTCTGCCATTCTGTCCTCCAAGACTATGACCAACAGCACCTACATTCGTTTCTGTCCCTCAGATATTCATTGGATTGAAATATATTGTGTTTGATATTAATAAAAGAGAAACCAAGTTTGAGATAAGCCTGGTCAAATAAAGAAAGACAAGTTTACTTTTATGGTCTGAATTGCTCAGATTCAAGAAGGTCCCCTCCCACCCTCAAATTCCTTCTGCATTGGCTCACTTGTGCCTCAGATCCATCCCTAAGGTCTTATTCCTTCACTTAAAGGTTACAATGTAAGAAGTTTGCCAGATTATTTCCCAAGCTCAGGCTTGATGGAAGAAAGGAGGGAGGGGACACAGGCATATGAGTGAGGTAGAGAAGGAGCCACTGGGCTGCAGAGAGGGCAAAAAGAGGCTCTGAGGATAGAGCCTGTCTCATTCTCAGTTGTCACAGGTTGGCTGAGGTCACAGGGAGTTCAGAGGACACTGATTTATAAAGCCACCTGCCTGTGTCCTTCAAGATGTTTAGGACGGGAACGGATGGGATCAGTAGGGCAGAGCTAATGCTCTCACAGCCCATGGAGAGGTGTCTTCCTACTTAGGAAAAGGCAGTGACGTTCAGGCGCCTGGTCTGAGGTGCCTGGAAATACTCACCGGATGGCAGGGGCGAGGGCTAGCCGACTGGGTGGAGGGGGCCTGGGGAGCTGGGGTAGGGAGTGAGACTCATCCCGGGGACTGCGAATGGAGGTGGTGCCTGCTTAGAGTGTTGGCTGGACTGGAAGAGCAGGCAGGGCGTGGGTCGGCTGCTGGAGGGGGGGTAAGGCGAGGGAGCGGGGAGGTTAAGGCCTGAGCTCCCTGTGCCAAGGCCGAGGGCAGGCGTACCATGGGAAGAGGCCTCTGTCTTATAGGGACCTGCTCCCTCCGTGCCCGGGCTGGGGGACCCTGCAGCCCGCCTCTGACTTGGCCCCGAGCCACTGGGGCACTTTTCCAGACTTGCTTGGTGCCAGGACTGGATAGTTTGGGAGATCCTGGCAGGCTCCGCGGAGGTTCACGCCGGCCGAGGGGGCAGACCCTGAGTGTGGGCGTGTGGGTGTGTGCATGAGCGTGGACCCGGAGCGACACACACTCACACACACACACTCACACGCCCGCACCCACGCAAGGCCCTCGGCCGCGCCACCCCGGACCCTCACCCCAGAGCCAGGTCCTCCCTGACTGCGGCTTCTCACTAACGCAGAGGGCAGGATTCGTGGGTCCCAGACGAGGTGCCATGGTATGGCGTTCCCACCACCCCGGGGTGGCCGCTCCCGCGCTCGCCCGCCCCCCAGGGAAGGGCATGGGGACAGGTTGCCCGGGGCTCTTACCACTCAGGCGGCCGAGTACGCGCGGGAGTGCCCGGCGGGTCCCGCCCCGCCACGTCTGCAGGGCCGGCGGGGACGCGGCCGGAGGGCGGGCCGGGAGCGGGCAGGGGGCGGGCGGCTGGAGAGGGGGCCCCGCCCCGCCTGCGCCCCGCCCCACGGGGAGCGCCGCTGGGACGCCCGGCCACCCCCACGCTGCGAGGGGCAGGGCCCGCGCTGGGCGAGCCTCCTGGAAACTTGGTTTGTCCCACCCCTGTGCCAGCGCGGAGAGCCAGAGCGCGCCCCCTGTCCAACCGAGGGCGCGTGGGTCTCGGGGTTCGCCAGATCCCTTTCCTTTCCTTAAAAGCGCTTGGAAAACCCCCGCCGTGTCACTGGGAAGAGGTCGCCCAAGTTCAGCTAAAGTTTGAGCTCCTGATTCTGCGTTAAGCAGCACTCCCTTGCCCTGTCGGTGGGAGTGTGATAGATTTTAAACAAACAAACAAACAAACCCCAAACAAACAGCGAAAACCCACTTTCCAGAAGGCCAGTTTGGAGCTGTGGGTCAAAGTTCCGATGTATTAGCTTTGGCCTAGGAATTCCGTATTTGCTAATTTGTCCTAAGTAGGCAGTCAAATGGGCAAACATGTATGTACAAGGATGTTTGTTGTAGTTGCTTCTGCGGGGGGAAGCTGGAGACAATCTAAATGTCCCCCAGTAAGACTGGTGAAGTAAGCTACAGTAGCTTCAGACATTGAATATGTTGTAGCCCTTAAAAATGAGAATTCGTTGACATGGAAGGAAGGCCATATATTAAGGCCTTCCTCAAATATGGCTTAATATGAACTCAGATGCAGAGGAAGTGCATGCAGTGTTTACAGTATTAACTAGTTTTGTAGACAATTTTGTGTTTTATATAAAAGTCGGGGGAAATACAATTTAAAAACAGTGATTCTTTGTGAGCGATAAGTTTAAGGCAGATTTTCTCTTCTTTCTCCCACTCCATACCCTCTTGTTTTTAAAAAACTATAAATTCAAAGTTAAAGAAAATATAGCCTCACCCTCTCCCCTTCAATATCACTACCATTTTTTATAGTGTGTGGATCCTACCATAGCTTTTCTAAGCGTATATAAATACAAGTGTGCATAAACAGCTTTTGTTTGCATTTTTATAAAAATGGTGAGATGCTGACATATTTTGTAAATTTTCCCCTATTACATATTATACATATTGTAATCATATCTCTTGGTCAATATATATCAACCAAAACCACTCTTCTAAGACTTGTCTTACATACTGTTATATGTTTGCAATTATATTTCATTCAATCATTCTCTTTTTGACAGACAATTAGGTTGTTACTTATATTCCAGTTTCTTCCATATATATTAATTAATTTGTTAATTTATTTTTTTTGAGACGGAATCTTGCTCTGTCATCCAGGCGGGAATGCAGTGGCATGATCTCAGCTCACTGCAGCCTCTGCCTCCCGGGTTCAAGCAATTCTCCTGCCTCAGCCTCCCCAGTAGCTGGGATTACAGGTGTGTGCCACCACACCCGGCTAATTTTTGTATTTTTTAGTAGAAACAGGGTTTCACCATGTCGGCCAGGCTGGTCTCGAACTCCTAATCTCAGGTAATCCACCCACCTCGGCCTCCCAAAGTGCTGGGATTACAGGCGTGAGCCACCATGCCCAATTATATTTTTTCTTTAATTTTTCATTAAATATTTTCATATTAATAATTTTTTAAGCTACTGAATATTTATTTTATTATGTTTTTTAGGGTGACAGAGTCTTGATTTGTGGCCTAGGCTGCAGTTCAGAGGCACCATCTCCATCTCCTGGGTTCAAGCGATTCTTCTGCCTCCTGAGTAGCTGGGATTACAGGCACCCGCCACCATGCCTGGCTAATTTTCATGTTTTCAGTAGAGACGGGGTTTTGCCATGTTGGCAAGGCTGGTCTCAAGCTCCTGACCTCAAGTGATCTGCCCACCTGGGCCTCCCAAAGTGTTGGGATTACAGGCGTGAGCCACCACGCCCAGCCTGTTACTTTTAAATTCACAGAAAAACTAGAAAGTTGTCTTAATGTGAGAGTGGGTGGAAACTGCTTTAAATTGAGATCAATAGCCTTTTTGAATTGAGCAAGACTTTGAACGTTAACTAACACCTGGCTTCTGTAACTCAATTTTTCCACCTCTAAAATCAATAGCATTGCTCTACACCATCCCTTCCAGTTCTGGCTTTGTGAGTATTATCAAATTACCTTCCACTTACAACAGGTGTGTTTTGGTGTAGCATATACACAAACGTCTGTGACTGGCACTTCTGCTCCTGCCCAGACACAGCAAGCACCTTTGCTCACCTGCCTGCCCCGCCCTGCTGAGCTGTAACAGCCCAATCAGATGTTCTGTTTTTAGAGGGCTGAGTTCCTGCCTGCCCCGCCCTGCTGAGCTGTAACAGCCCAATCAGATGTTGTCTTTTTAGAGGGCTGAGTTCCTCTTCTCCTTTGACCCAAACCACACCTATCCAATGAAGAAAATAAACCAAACTATCCTGGCAGCAAGTTTCTTTTTGTTTTACCAACTGCAAATTTTGCCCTTTTACTCATATAGCTGCTTCCAGGACTACCAGATTTTATTTCAGATATTTTATTTGTATTGTAAAACATTGTAAGTTCATTTAAAATTTTTCTGGACATATAGAAAAGAAAATAATATGACAAATAGTGTAAAAAATGTAGGGAATACTATAATATCTAGATTTAACAAATATTTTGCAGTATTTTAGAATTTTCTTTGCAAAGAAAAAAATGCTAGATATGTTTGAAACCCTATCCATTCCATCTCTGCAGGTAGCCATATATCCCTCCCACCCATATTTCTTTCTTTTTTAGGGATAAGTTCTTACTCTGTTACCCAGGCTGGAGTGCAGTGGTGTGATCCCGGCTCAGTGCGGCCTCAAACTCCTGGACTCCAGCAATACTTTTGCCTCAGCCTCACGATGAGCTAGGACCACAGGATGCCACTGCACCCTGCTAATTTTTAAATTTTTTGCAGTGTCATAGTCTTGCTGTATTGCCCCCACTGGTTTCAAACTCCTGACTTCAAGCAATCCTCCTGTCTCAGCCTCCCAAAGGGCTAGGACTACACGTGTGAGCCCCATGCACAGACCCCCTTCCACTCATGTTTCTAAACATTTGCTGCATACGTCCTCACCCATAAATGCATATAAAATTGTTTGTCAGTGTTTTAGAATATTAAGGACATCCTGTACACTTGTTAACTTGCATTACATTTTTGAGAATCACTCATATTCACACATGTAGCTCTAGCATATTTATTTCAAAGTCTTCACAGTGTGTCCAAAATTGGTTCCTTCTGGTGGGTTCTTGGTCTCACTGACTTCAAGAATGAAGCCGCAGACGCTTGCGATGAGTGTTACAGGTCTTAAAGATGGTGTGTGTCCAGAGTTTGTTCCTTCCAATGTTCAGATGTGTCCAGAGTTTCTTCCTTCCGGTGGGCTCATGGTCTCGCTGACTTCAGGAGTGATTCTGCAGACCTCCCAAGTGAGTGTTACACCTCTTAAAGGTGGCGCCTCAGCAGTTGTTTGCTCCTCCCGGTGGGGTTCCTGGTCTCAAACTCCAGGAATGCAGTCGCAGACCCTTGTGGTGAGTGTCACAGCTCATAAAGGTAGTAGGGACTCAAACAGCTAGCAGCAGCCAAATTTATTGTGAACAGCAAAAGAACCAATGCTTCCACACCCTGGAAGGGCACCCTAGTGGATGGTGGCTGTTGGTGGGTGGCCTGCTTTTATTTCCTTCTTTAGCCCCACCCACATCCTGCTGATTGGTCCATTTTACAGAGAGCTGATTGTTCCTTTTTACAGAGAACCAATTGGTCCATTTTACAGAGTGCTAATTGGTCTGTTTTTACAGAGTGCTGATTGGTGAATTTACAAACCTTTAGCTAGACACAGAGCACTGATTGGTGCATTTACAATCCCTTAGGTAGACAGAAAAGTTCTCCAAGTCCCCACCTGACCCAGAAGCCCAGCTAGCTTCACATCTCAATAGGAGGGTATGAATATGCCACAATTTATTTCCCGATTGATCTACTTTAATGTGTTTCATATTTCACGCAATTACATATAATGCTACTATTGCCATCTTTGAATGTATTTTCTAGTATCCTAGGCAAGAAATGGAACAGCTGGTTGCCCTTTACCAGACATTGCTGAATTGCCCTTCATTATGGGTCAACCGTTTATTCAACAAAACTTTTCTGAAAGCCTGCACTGTGTACCAAATACTGCTGTAGGTGCTCGGAATATATAAGAAGCAAAGCAAACTCCTGGTCTTCAAGAACTTAGACTCCATAGAAAGGGAGATAGATCCTAACTAGAGGGTCTATATGAGGTGGTGGAGTAAAGCAGGCTATAGAATCTACAGAGTTTAGGGAATGATGGGTAGGACAACTGTGGTCAAGGAAGTCTTTACAGATAAAGTAACATTGCAATGTAGACTTTAAGGAAGTAAGGAAATGAACAGTGGCCATATCTGTAGACAGTCTCAGGCAGAGGGGATTACATGAGCAGTTTGGGAGCATGGAGGATGCATTCACAGAAAGGTAAGGTGACCAGTGTGGCTGGAGCAGAGGGAGGATGGGGGAGAGTAGAAGAAAATGAGGCCATAGAGGTAGTGGAGCCTGAGAGATGGGCAGAGGGATTTTGGTTTATACTTTGAGTGAGACGGGGGCATCCTTATGGCTTTGAGTATGATTCTAGTATCTGACTCTAGTCATACTGGGATCGGGTGAAGGTGGGAGGGGAGAGAAGGATGGAGGCTGGGATACCAGTTAGGAGGCCATTGCAGTTATCCGGGTGAGAGATGATGATGCCTTTGACCACCATGGGAGTAGTGGGGGACATGAGAGGTGTTTGCTTATGGACATATTTCAGAGAAAAATCCAACAAAATTTGCCTATGGATTGAATATAGAGTTTGAGCAAAGGAGAAAGTAATCATCAATCACTCTAAAGATTTTAGTCTGCACTACTGGAAGAGTAGAAATATCATTTATTGATATGAGGAAGGATGCAAGAGGGAGCAGGTTGGGAGTTAGGGGTAGTAAAGATTCAGGCATTTGGCTTGCAACAATAATGGTTTAGCAAGCATTTATCAGGCTATATAATGTGAGAGTCTGAAGTTCAGGGAAGTCTAGGCTGGAGATAGTGAGCTAGAAGATACCAGCAAACAGATGGTTTTGAAGAACCAGGATAAGAGTGCATGGAGTTAGAGAAGTGGTCCAAGACTGTCTTGGATATTCCATGCCAGAGATGTAAAGATGACCCAGAAGGAGACTGGGAAGGAATGCCAGTGAGCTAGCAGGAAATTCAGGGAATGCAGAGTGGGGAGTGGGAGTATGGGGTCTAAGAAGTCAGGCAAGAAAACATTTCAGGATCTTTCAACTGTGTTAAATGCTGTTAATAGTTCAATTAAGCTAAAAATTGAGAATTGACCATGGATTTGGCAATGTGGTGATCATTGGTGACCTTGAAAAGAGCTATTTCTCCTGACTGGTGGGGAAGGAAACCTGATTGAAGAGGAATTGAGAGAATGAGAGGAGAACAATTAGAGATAGTCAGTAAACAGCTCTTGCAAGGAGTTCTGGTATATAGAGGAGCAAGGAGGGGAAGGTTGTGGATTGAAAGGGAGAGTTTTTGTTTTGTTTTTTTAGATGGGAGAAATTATTGCTTTAAAAGGTGATTGGGGACCGGGTGCGGTGGCTCATGCCTGTAATCCTAGCACTTTGGGAGACTGAGAACGTCAGATCACGAGGTCAGGAGATCGAGACCATCCTGGTTAACAAGGTGAAACCCTGTCTCTACTAAAAATACAAAAACTTAATCGGGCATGGTGGCACGTGCCTGTAGTCACAGCTACTTGGGAGGCTAAGGCAGGAGAATTGCTTGAACCTGGGAGGCGGAGGTTGCAGTGAGCCAAGATTGTACCACTGCCTGAACTCCAGTCTGGGTGACAGAGCGAAATTCCGTCTCAAAAAAAAAAAAAAAAAAAAAAAAAAAAAAAAAGTGATTTGGGCCAGGCGTCGTGGCACAAGTCTGTAATCCCAGCACTTTGGGAGGCTAAGGCGCACAGATCACTTGAGGCCAGGAGTTCAAAACCAGCCTGGCCAACATGGCAAAATCCCATCTGTATTAAAATTACAAAAATTATGGGAGTGGTGGCATACACCTGTAATCCAGGCTACTCAGAAGGCTGAGGCATGACAATCCCTTGAACCTGGGAGGTGAAGTTTGCAGTGAGCCAAAGATCGTGCCACTGCACTCCAGCCTGGGTGATGGGAGTGAAACCTTATCTAAAAGAAAAGAAAAAAAAAGATGATTGGAATAATACATCAGAGCAGAAAAATGTTGATGCAGTAGAGAGAAGATCATTGCAAGAGTGACTTCCTTGAGTAGATGAGCAGGAAGGGGACCCAGTGCTCAGTGGGAAGGGGATGGCTCTTGGCACAGAGTTCATTCCGAAGGACAGGGAGAGTTCATGTAGACCTCGTGCAGGGGAGGCTTGTAGAATTTCAGGGGAAGATGTGGAAATGCTCCTCTGGTAGCATCTATTTTCACTGTGAAAATGAAGCATCATTGTATGAGAATGCTGGTTTTCAACAAGAATGTTTTAGCAACTATTTAGTAGGCTGTTGAATGTGAGAGTCTGGAGTTCAGGGAAGTCTGGGCCGGAGCTGTTCATTGAGGAGACATCAGTAAGCAGATGGTTTTGAAGCCATGGACCCGGAGGAGAATGCATGGATTGAGAAGAGAAGTGGTCCAAAACTGAGCCTTGGGTATTCCATACCAGAGAGATAAAGAGGACCTAGACACAAGAAGGAGATTTTGGAGGTGTAAGAGACAAGAGGAGGTGTGAGAGAGGAGAGTAGGAGAGTGAAGGGGCTAGGGAACGGTAGTAGGGAGGGTAGGAGGATTGCTGCTCTCTCTTGAGGCTGGGACCTAGTCATAAATTTCAAGTAAGCCAGTCAGCATGGGTGTGTATATTCTCCAACTGTATTCAGCCCCTGAAGCTCAGTGTAGTCCAATGGAGAGTTGGATTTAAACTGGGTTGAGGAAAGAGGAGTAGGTAGCTACAGAAGAATAATGAAGAGGATGGAGCATGATCTTTCAATCCAGTGCAGTGGGGCTGGGGAATCATTGGTATCAGAGGAAGAGTTGGAAGTGAGAGATGGAAAGTGGGATTCAGGCAGCTGAGATTATGGAGGGAGTGCAGCCACTGCTAATGATGATATCTAGGATATCATAAGGGAATGCATGACTGAGGTAGGGTGCAGGACAAGATTATTAGAAGAGGGAATTTCCAAGAACTCAGAGGCCAGGTGAGTGGAAGAGTCTCTATGTAGCTATGGAAATCACTAAAATTATGAAAAGGGTGGTATCGGACTGAAATAGTGAGTAGTGCTAGAATACTTGATGAAGCGATGGGGCTCAGTAGATGACTGCAACGAGAAGGGGTGGGTTTGGAGGAAGGAAAGTGATCTGGAAGTCACAGTGAGGGCCTGCACCACCTCCCAGGCCCTGGGATGTGAAGGGTGCGCCCGAGAAAATGTAGACCACTAGAGGGCGTTGTGCTCAGACCAGCGTGTAGGTCTCAGTGCCCTGATCTTCATGGGGTTAGAATGAAACTGACTCACCTAAAGAGCTTTCGAAATAAAACATATGCCCGGCTCCTCCCAGACCACTTACATCAGAATCTCTGGACATGTATGTGCGCTCCTGTTTCTTCATGTTCTGGCCACCATTTGGTATTACGAGATGTTTTAAATTTTGTCCACCTTAGGGGTGTGCAATAGTGTCTCCTGGTTGTCTTAATTTGTATTTTCCCATGTTCTAATGAGGATGCATACCTTTCCATGTGTTTGAGCTACTTCTGTTTCCTTTTCTGTTATCCATCTGCTGATCTCCTTTGCTCATTTCCCCCCATTGGGGTCGTTAGTCATTTTAAAATTGATTTGTAGGAAATCTTTATGTATTTTGTATATGAACCCTTTTGTGATTACACATGTTGCAGATACCTTCTCCCAGTCTGTGGCTTGTCTTTTTTTTTTCTTTTAATTCAGCAGAGAAGTTTAGGTTTACTACCAATACTAAATATATAAATTATCAATTTTGTGTGTGTGTGTGTGTGGGGACGGAGTCTTGTTCTGCTGCCCAGGCTGGAGTGTAGTGGCGTGATCTGAGCTCGCTGCAACCTCCCCCTCCTGGGTTCAAGTGATTCTCATGCCTCAGGCTCCTGAGTAGCTGGAACTACAGGTGCCAGCCACCACATCCAGCTAATTTTTGTATTTTTAGGAGAGACAGGGTTTCACCATGTTGGCCAGGCTGGTTTTGAACTCCTGACCTCAGGTGGTCTGCCTGCCTCGGTCTGCCAAAGTGCTGAGATTACAGGTGTGAGCCACTGCGCCCAGCCAAAATTATCAATCTTATCTCTGTCGTATGTGTATCTTGTGATATTGATAACTGTCACAGAACTTACTTTAAAGCTGTTGGTAGACACTAATACTTATTTATTAATTATCTGAAGAAAGGCAAAGAACATTTTTTAAAAAGTAAAAATCATCAAAATAATGTTTTGCCTGTATCTGTATTGGGACAGTATATTTGGTGGCCTTAGATTATATTTATAATACTTATCCCAGTGTGACACTATTTTTTAAAAAATTAAGATATATATACATATATATTGTGAAGAATCCAAACAGGACAAAAAGCATAAAATGGTGAAGAGGCCAGGTGGGGTAGCTCAAGCCTGTAATTCCAGCACTTTAGGAGGCTGAGGTGGGTGGATTGTTTGAGGCCAGGAATTCCAGACCAGCCTGAGCAACATGGCAAAACCCTGTCTCTGCAAAATAATATAAAAATTAGCCGTGCATGGTGGTGGATGCCTGTGGTCTCAGATCCTTGGGAGACTGAGGTGGGAGGATTACCTGAGCAGAGAAAGTCAAGGCTGCAATGAGCTGTGATCATGCCACTCTATTCCACTCTGGGCAACAGAGCGAGACCCTGTCTCAAAAAAAAAAAAAAAAAAAAAGGCCAATAATCTATTTCTCTTAGTTCTTCTGCTCAAAGGTGAACATTTCTTATGTATGCTTTGAGAGAAAAAGATTCATATGCCTCTATCAACATATGTATGTAGACCCTTGTATTAAGTTTCCTGTGGCTATCATGACAAATCACCACAGACTGTGTGGCTTAAAACAACAAAAATTTATTCTCTCAGCGTTCTGGAGGCCAGAAGTTCAAAATCAAGGTGTTCATAGGGTGATGCTCTCTGCAGCCTCTGGCGGCTCCAGGCGTCCCTCCTTGCCTTGTGACTGCAATACTGCAGTCTCTGCCTCTGTTTGCAAATGCTCCGCTTCTCTGTGTCTCTCTTCTCTGTGTGTCTTATGAGGACACAGGGTGTCTTATAAGGCAGCGTGCATGGTGTGATGCTGAAGTGCATAGGCACTGGGGCCAAACTGCTTGGGTTCGAACCCCAGTCCCACCACTGACCAGCAGTGCAAGCCGGAACCATTACCCAGCTGCTCCTGCCCGGGTGCTAAGTGGAGATGATGTAACAGTACTTTATCTCACAGCACCTTAATACGTTCATACTTGGAAAGTAGCCACAGCAATGCCTGGCAAGAAGATAACCTGTGTAAATGCATAATAGGCTAGATTTTGTACAATTGATGTCACACTCTTCTTATGGTTCTGCACCTTGATTTTCTTTCTTTCTTTTTTTTTCTTTTGAGCCAGAGTCTCACTCTTTTGCCCAGGCTGGAGTGCAGTGGGGCAATTTCGGCTCACTGCAACCTGTGCCTTCTGGGTTCCAGTGATTCTTCTGCCTCATCTTCCTGAGTAGCTGGGAGTACAGGTACCTGCCACTACACCCAGCTAATTTTTGTGGTTTTAGTAGAGATGGGGTTTCGCCATGTTGGCCAAGCCAGTCTTGAACTCCTGGCCTCTGGCAATCTACTCACCTCAGCCTCCCAAAGTGCTGAGATTATAGGCATGAGCCACTGTGCCCAGCCTGCACCTTGATTTTCTTCACTTCATAGTATATCCTGAAATCTTTACCTCTCAGCGTACAAAAAACCATGTGATTTACACCAGACTCCTTACTATTATGACTTCTCTTCTATGTCAGTCACTATTCCAGCCACTTTAAATTCAGTATCTTTCCTAAAAGTACTCCCGTTTTGTGGATGAATAAATGGAGGTTAAGGAACCTGTCCCAAGCCTCACAGTAAGTGGCCAAGTGGGGAGTTCGGCCCAGTACTGTTTCTTTGTTTGCTTAACTGTCATTGCTGTCTTCACTATTACTTGATTTTTGTGTTTTTGTCATCCCCTTGCAGACGTTTCTGAGTTATGACAGCCTCGACAAGAATAGTCTCCTTGTTCCTGAACGTTGGTGTTGTGATGCAGTCTCCTAATGAGACATGTCAATGTGCCCAGATCTGCAGTGATGGTTGTGTGTTTTCTTAAGACCTTTAGTCCACGGTTACTTGAAATTCCCTCAAAGCCACAGCCAGCCCTTTCCTTTGGCTTGTTTCACAAATCTGGTTTCCCAGGGTCACAGATACCTGCTGCTTTCTGGCTGTCTCCTTTTGTCAGTGGAGCAGAGATCCATCCACTTCCTACTGAGCCTCCCCAGAGACTTCCTGTTATGTTTGATGAGTAAGGATGAATCGTAAGAAGTCAGCCTTTCTCTTCCTCCTGAAAGCAGAAGTGATTCTTACCGAGATGTCCAACTTTGTCATTAGCCGAATTGTAAGGTCTTACCTTGTCTTTTTTTTTTTAAATAAAGATGAGATCGTGCCAGACAGTGAGATAAATTATGGAATGATTGTTTTACTCATGCCTTCTGTTCTTTTCAGAACTCAGTTAAGTGAGAAGTCTGGGGAAAAGGGTTTACAGTCCACCGGAAGTCTCTGCTTAACCAGAGACTTCTGGTAATCAGCCTTTGTTGATGTCATTCTGAAATTCTTCTAAATGGTCTTTAGAAAATTGATTTTTAAATGAGTCCTGTAGGATTTCAGTGTTATTTACTATTCCTAAATTAAAATCTAAACCATTTAATAACACCAAATGTTGATCAGAATGTGGGTATGAGTCCTTCTATATATGGCTAAATATGTCATCATAAATGTGTATCAACCAGTAAATGGTCCTTAGAAGCTGATTTTCAAAAACCCCAAATTGTGGAACTATACTTATTTTATTTTATAGTATCTCATCCAGCTGAAATAATGCTCAAAATCACTTGGTAAGGGAAACTGCAATTATTCTTGAAATGTTAAATATGGTGATAATAGAAAACAGGCTGTTTAAAATAACTTTCCACTCGGGTGACAAATGTAATATCCAGGCTGCAAACTCTTACAGAGAAATATTACCTTAGAAAAATATTTCTCTTCACATTGAAATGTTTGTAAGTTGCTTCCTCACACGAATTAGAAAATTTGATCACTGGTTTAGTCTGTAGCCCAGAAAAGGCTGCTAACTCATACCTTCTGACCTTTCAAAGGGAAATATATACGTAGGAGTAATTCCAGTATGCGCCAACAGATGGCACCAACCTGTTTCTAAGGTATTGCTTTACTCAATTTTAAACTAAGAACTTGTGTTTGTCAAGCATTTGCAATTGTATTTCTGTTCATTTGCAAGTTATTTTCTCTTCTTCTGAAAAAGAGAATCTGGTAAGTAAAAAGACTTATGTGACTTTTTCACATTATGACACAGGTGCTTCAAGTAAGCAAGTTTGCTAACCGTTCATTTTATAGGAAATAGGTCGTTTCCTTAAAATTTTTGCAAAATGATTTGAAGTGTTTTTTTCGTAAATGTTGCAGATGTCCTTTGAATTTCACAAGCAGGATGAAGAGCAGTGTCTTTACAGCTGTCTTAAAAAGATGGAAAACAACTAGTGCTTGCGGTGATAAGGAAAAAACTGATGTTACTTATTTCTTCTGCTTTGACCTAGTGAATTTTCTCTTTTCATCTTTCTCTAGTTTATTGTTTTCAGTAACATTTAACAGTAATTTATATATACCACTGATATGGCACCTATGTATTATACGTTTTTACAGCAGAAGTGTGTTTGATCTCCCTTGTCGTTTGGTACTGTAATAGTTTGCTAGTCTGTGTCTGTCCCAGATTCATAAGCTTTTTGAAAGCAGGAATTATGTCAGTCCGATTCATATTTATATCCCTGGTGCCTAGTGCGTAGCATGGCACTGGCAGAAAAATAGACTCTGAATAAACATTTATTAAATGGAGGAAGTGGCCGGGACCAAGTCCTTCACAACCTTGAATCTGGCACAGTCTAGCAATTGCCTTCCTCCAGGTCCCTCCACCTTCAGTGTGACAAATGAAACAATGTTTTTCTTGCCTATTTGTTGACTTGATTATGTGATCTTTTCTCCTCTTATCTCACTTAATTTTTTTTTTCTGGTCTCTCCTTCCTTGTAGTTTTAATTTTCATAGGTCTTGTCTACCCTTTTTTTTTCTGAAATATAGCTTATTTCATCTATTTCCTCACCCTTATTTGATGCATTTAAAAAATCAAGAGCTTTTACCTGTTTATTTATTTTTACTTTCTTTAAAAAACTGTGAACTCTCTAATCTTCCACTCTCATCTTCCCATTTTTCCCTCCTTTTTTCCCAATAAATATAAAAGTTACTATCTTGTTGGTTTAGTGTATACCCTAAGAACTGCCTCAGGGTATGAACGCCTCTGGAGGAGTATTGCGTTTTTGTGGCAGGATACTATAGGGACAGCTGACCAGCTTTCCCATCCGGTGGCTGATTTTCAGTCTCGTGAACCCAGACACCATGGGTCTGGTTGTCAGGGACCTGTAGGGTGGATCCTCGTCTGTGAATGTCAGTTATCTACTATTATCTGAAAGCTCTCCATCTTTATATTTTAATATTGCAAATAAAACAAGCATGTTTCTTTAAATATAAAACATTTTTACACAACTATAAAGACAACTCTTAAATTGTCTTATGATAACTTTTTTGGATTATAAAGGGTGTTCAAAATGAGACATTTTAGGGATATCTGAAAGTACAAGAAAGAAAATTAAATTCATCTATAATTCAGAGATTCAGAGGACCATTATTATTAGTATTTGGTATATTTCATCACATTTTTTGTCCTTTAGCTTTTATGTATATGTCAGGTTTTAATCGTATTTTCCAAAATTAGAGTCCTACTACACACATTTTTTTTTTTTTTTTTTTGAGACAGAGTCTCACTCTGTCACCCAGGCTGGAGTGCAGTGGCGCCATCTCAGCTCACTGCAAGCTCTGCCTCCCAGGTTCACGCCATTCTTCTGCCTCAGCCTCCCGAGTAGCTGGGACTACAGGCACCCGCCACTATGCCCAGCTAATTGTTTTTGTATTTTTTAGTAGAGACGGGATTTCACCGTGTTAGCCAGGATGATCTCAATCTCCTGACCTCGTGATCCACCCACCTCAGTCTCCCAAAGTGCTGGGATTATAAGTGTGAGCCACCACACCTGGCTATAATTTTCTATTACTGTATTCATTTAACATTATCATTTTTTCAAAGTACAGTATTTGAGGCTGCATATTATTTAATTATATATAACTGATTTAACCATTTTCTACATTAGATATTTTGATTTTTTCAATATTTCATTATGTCATGAGTATCCTTATAGTCATATCTTTTGTGTGTTATTTTTGACTATTTCTTTAGAAAATTCCTTGTAGTCGAATTGCTAAAATAAAGGGAGGTATATTTTTAAGAAATTTATATAAATTACCAAATTGCCGTTTAGAAAGGTTGTACTAATTTTTCATTCCTGCCTAAGTGGTGAATGAGGGTTCTTATTTTAGTTCCCACCTACCAACCCAGATATTATATTTTAAAATTTTCCTTATTTGATAGGTGAAAAAAACATCTTGCCTTTTAAAAAATCTTTTAAGAAACAAGAATCCTTCTTTGACCCCCTTTGTCTTTTTATGCTTAAATATCTTATAGCAAAAATAACAGGCATTCTGGTAACCTATTTCTAAATGCTTTATTGTCTATCTCTAAAAAAATTACATTTTCCTAAAATAGCCAAATAACATTATAAAAAATTAAAATTTATTTCTTAATAGCATCTGATAGCTGGTCCATCATAGAACCTGCCCCTCCTCTTGTTACTGAATATGTTTTGTAGCAAGTCTGTCTTAACTGAGATCTAATTCAAGATCATGAGTTTCATCTAGATGTTATGTGCTTTTTTGATTTAATATGCAGTTTTATTTTTTGTGAGATTGGACGTTATTCATATTATTGGCAATTGATTTTTGGCAAATTATTCAGTAAATAGTACAGTAAACTTATTTTTGAATGTTAAAAGTTTGAAAAATGTAGATAAAAATTAAGAGGAAAATAAAATTCCATTATAATCTTACTGTGCAAAGATAATCACTGTTCATGTCTTGATATGTATCTTATTAATTTTTCTACTTGCATAGGTACATATTTACTTTGTTACGTTTTAAATAAACTGCTTTTTGTCACATATAGTGAAAATATTTTCATGCAATTTGATTTTTATTATTTGTAAAGGATACATAGTACTATTTAATTATACAGAGATACTAAAGTTTATTTGACAACCTGTTATTTTTGGATAATTGAGGGGTTTTTTTCAAAATATAATTTATTTTTGCCAGGAGGAGTGGCTTGTACCTGTAACTGCAGCTCTGTGGGAGGCTGAGGTGAAAGGATGGCATAAGCCCAGGATCTTAAGCTATGATCGTGCCACTGCACTCCAGCCTGGGCAGTGGAACAAAACCCTATCTCTTAAAAAGAAAGTATTTAAGAAAATAGTAATGATAATAATTTATTTTGTGCTGGGCACTTTATTGTATTCTTTTATTGGTGCTAACATTTTTTTCAATGACTTCTCTTTGGTTTTCCACATTGACAGTCTTATAATCTAGAAATAATAATGATTTTCTTTCTTCATTTCAGTATTTCTTCCTGTCATTTTTTTCCTTTATTACAGTGGTTAAAACTTCCAGAAAAAACAATGTGTGCACTCTTGATGTTGACTTTAACAGGAAGGCCTTGGGGTGGGATACTGATTAAAGTTAGATATTTGAGGTATTCTTTATCAAGTTTTCAAAGTATCTTTTAAATGTCTAAAGTTGTATTTTTAATCAAAGATGAGAACTGAATTTTATCAAGTGAATTTTTCACCTTTATAGAGATGCTCACCTATTTTTGTTGTTTGACCTACTCAGGTGAATTATTGTTACAGACTTGTTAATGATAGACCATTTCTACAATCCCAGAAACATCCTAATTACTCATTGTGTTATTTCTTCAGGACACAGCTAGATTGATTGGGGTTTCTTCATTCTGAGCTCTATCCCTTCCCCACAAATGACTGAAATTTATCCCTTTCATGTGTATTTTCTCATAATTACTCTTAATTTTATAATATATATACTTACAAATATTTTTCTAACAACATCAGGAGTTAATTGGCATCTATAGCTTCCTTTCAATCAGACAAGTATCTTACATGGTTTTAGTGCACTCTCTCCCTCGCTACCCCACCTTCAGCCGACTCCCTTCTTATCATTGGCAGTTTTTAGCTTGAGATTTTTGTTAAGATTTTTGTCATCAATGCTTTTTGGTACTTAACACTCAATGTTACTACTTTTCTTTGCTAAATAATCCTTCTTGTATTTTATTATTTTGGAGTCAATTTCTTTTTAAACTCTCCATCCTCTGTGAATTCAGATATGGATCTGTCTTCCATGTCTTTTAGCATTTTAGTATGTTTTCTATCTCTTTAGCCTCCTGTGCTGAGTTTTGGGAAAATTCTCCTTGGTCTTCTCTATCATTAATTTTCTCATTAGAGGTGCTATTTGCAACTCAACTCATCCAATGAGTTTTTCATTTCAATAATTGTCTTTAGTTTCCATGATTCTTACTCTATTTTTATTTTTTTAATTTTTTATTTTTTTAATTTTTTTATTTTTATTTTTTATTTTTTGAGACGGAGTCTTGCTCTGTCGCCCAGGCTGGAGTGCAGTGGCTGGATCTCAGCTCACTGCAAGCTCCGCCTCCCGGGTTCACGCCATTCTCCTGCCTCAACCTCCTGAGTAGCTGGGACTACAGGCGCCCGCCACCACGCCCGGCTAGTTTTTTGTATTTTTTAGTAGAGACGGGGTTTCACTGTGTTAGCCAGGATGGTCTCGATCTCCTGACCTCATGATCCGCCCGTCTCGGCCTCCCAAAGTGCTGGGATTACAGGCTTGAGCCACCGCGCCCGGCCTTCTTACTCTATTTTTAAAAGAATCTTGCCTCTTTCTGAGGATATCTATTATAAATGCCTATTCTGCTCTTTTTTTTCCATTGTATTGGATATTAACTTCTTTCATATCTTGAGTTTGGCTCCTTTCTATTATGGTGTTTGCTTTCTGCAGTATCATGCTTCTTGATTGTGCAACTGTATTTAGGGCTTCTTGTGAAAGTGCTTGTTGATCTATTTTCATAACCTGCTTGTTGGGATGCTGGATCAAACCAGTCTCTACTAATTTTCTTTTTCTTTCTTTCTTTCTTTCTTTCTTTCTTTCTTTCTTTCTTTCTTT
>NC_045436.1:147463382-147465515 GCF_002776525.5 Piliocolobus tephrosceles
TCTTTCTTTCTTTCTTTCTTTCTTTCTTTCTTTCTTTCTTTCTTTCTGTGTCTCTGTCTCTCTCTCTCTCTGTCTCTCTCTCTCTCTCTCTCCTGAGACGTCTCACTCTGTGGCCCAGCCTGGAGTACAGTGGCACAATCTCAGCTCACTGCAACCTCCACCTCCCGGGTTCAAGTGATTTTCATGCCTCAGCCTCCTGAGTAGCTGGGACTACAGGCATCCACCACCACGCCGGGCTAATTTTTGTATTTTTGGTGGAGACAGGTTTCACCATGTTGGCCGGGCTGGTCTTGAACTCCTGACCTAAGGTGATCCATCCACCTTGGCCTTCCAAAGTGCTGTGATTACAGAGGTGAGCCACCGTGCCCGGCCCCCGTCTCTAGTAATTTTCCACTGTTGCTGTAAAAAATTGCCACAAACTTTGTGGCTTAAAACAATATACATTTATTATCTTACCGTTCTGTAGGATAGGAGTATGACACAGGTCTTTTTGGGCTAAAATCAAGGGACTGGCAAGGCTGCATTCTTTCTGGAGGCTCTAGGAGAGAATCCAGATACTTGCCTTTTCAAACTTCTAGAGGCCGCTGACATTTCTTGACTCATGGTCCCCTTCCTTTATCTTCAGGGCCAGCAAGGTTGGGCCAAGTTCTTCTCATATCACATCACCCTGGCATCCTCTCTGCCTTCCTCTTCCACTTTTAAGGATGCTGGTGATTACACTGGGGCCACCCAAATAATTCAGGATAATCTTCCTATTTTAAGATCAGCTGATTAGCAACTATAATTTCATCTGCAACATTAATTTTCCTTTGCCATGTGACATACCATATTCACCCATCTGAGGATTAGAAGTAGACATCTTGGGGAGGCCAATATTCTATCATAGGTGAGTCCCTTTCCGGATTTCAGAGACTTCTTGGTTTCAGTCCCCTAAGGGTCCCCTTGCCTTTTAGTGTTTTATGGATCTATCTGTTGATCCATTGATATAGATAAAACTTTAATAGATAGATATAGATATAACTTAATATTTTAAAAAATATTTGGTCATTTCAGGAATTAAAAGGCAAGAAGAGGAAGCTGGAACATATACAGACCACCTTTTTGACTATCTTAATTTGTTTGTATTTGAAAATGTTTGTATTTGAAAATGTCATTTTGTCACCCAGGCTGGAGTGCAGTGGCACAATCTTGGTTCACTGCAACCTCCACCTCCCCGGTTCAAGCGATTCTCCTGTCTCAGCCTCCCGAGTAACTGGGACTACAGGTGTGCACCACTGCACCTGGCTAATTTTTGTTTGTTTGTTTGTTTGTTTAGTAGAGACAGGGTTTCACCTTGTTGGCAAGGCTAGTCTCCAACTCCTCACCTCAGGAGATCCACCCACCTCAGCCTCCCAAAGTGCTGGGATTACAGGTCTGAGCCACCACGCCAGGCCTCTTAGAACATTTTAAAATGTGATTTTTAAAGTTTATTTTATAGTCAGAAATATGACTTTTATAATTTATGTTTTGGGATACTTAAGATATATGTATTTGACCTAAAAAACCATTGATTTTAGTAAATGCACCATGAACTCTACAGACTTAGACATATGATATTTTCTTTTTGTAGGGTACAATTTATGTCTCTATTAAATCCTTTATTAATTATCTCATTCAAATTTCCATATATGTTTATTTTTTGCTACTTGACCTAACAGTGACCCAGAGAAATATGCTAAATACTTTTGCTCACAATGTCTCCTTATGTTTTGTAACATTTTTTGCTTTCTAAATTTTGATGCAATATTACTTGCTGCATAAGTGTTCTTATCTGTTACATCTTCATTGTGAGCTATTTGTTTTGACCATATAACCAGTATAAAGTAGTAGCTTCTTCTATCATTGCCCAGGTCTCTAGTACTCTGACCAATATATACTTTGTATATATTGTGTATACAAACTGCAATTCCTGATGAACATCGCTGCCAGTATTCCAGTTGCTGTCCATATCTATAAGTATTGTTGTCTGAGTTACACATCTCAGAATGCAGTGTGCTCCCTAAAGTGGTTCCCTGCCCCATGTCCAACTCTTGCCTGCTAGTGTCCATCACTAAGTGTAAAGTCTGGAGAGAATGGAGTGTGGCAGTCCATAGA